>NW_026880211.1:0-293221 GCF_032173495.1 Musca vetustissima
ACAACATTCTGCTTTCAAAATTTAAATGAAAATATTTTGAAGTTCCCTGTATCTAAAACTTAAAAATATAAGTTGTAACAATCATGGTTAAATTTTGGAAGTAATGTGCAGCTTTAGGAAATATATATTTTGTTTAATTTATTGCAACTGTGCCAATCGTCATACATACAATTTTATGGAATTTATTTTTCATTTTATTTGGAAGTGGTATATGAATTTTATATTAAGAAGGCTTGCCATTAGCAATATCTCAAATGAGGCTACCTTCCACAATTATGCCATGATAAAAATATTGAGATACTTAAGAAAAAACGTTTTTATTTTTAACCATAAAAGGTTCGTACGACAATAAACTTAATTTAGCATAGAATGACATCACTTTTTTAATTATGCTATTATTTTTCACAATTATTAATGTTTTGCAGTCATTTGGTGTGCTAGGATTCAATATTTCACCAATTTTTCCTCATTTGGGGTTCATAAGAATTTTAACATCCTCTTATAATTGGAGTTATAAAAACCAATATGTCTATATTAATGCCATAGGTCTATATTCATAGACCATATTTAGTCTGTATAGATGCCGATTGAAAGTGTATAGAGACCACAGGAGTGTATAAAGACCATAGTATGAAGTTTGGTATGAGTATGAGAGTTTGGTACTTTGTTTACGTTCTCTAATAAAGATACAGGTCTATAAATAGATCGATTATATAGAAGAAGTGTATGGATACCACTGCTCTGCAGAGATCTGTATAAAATATCATTTTTTTACTCAAAGAACCAAATTGAAGGACCAATCGCATTTCGAAACATTTACAACATGTTCACTGTTACGATATGTTTTCTAGTCCGTGTTGACATTTTTTTTTTTATTTATTTAATTCAATATCAATACAAAGAAAGCTTTCTAAGCCTATTATACATGTATTGTAAGATAATATCTATGCAAATTAGTACACTTCAATAAAATAAAAATTATAAAAAAAACCAAATATGAGTATGACTGACCCCCCAGCCATATGAATAGTGCAAGAATTAGTAAAGAACTCCCTGTATCAGCCAGCAACAATATTTATGAGTCAATTAAACCAATCTTTAAGTTTCTGCTTAAATGAAGCATAAGCATATGCGAAAAGTTTTAAATGATTATGAAGATAGTTCCAAATGCGTTGAACACGAACTATATAAGAGTGTTCATATATAGAGGAACGTATAAGTGGAATATTAATTTGAACATTTCCCGTAGAATGAATAAAACAAAAATTATCCACTAACAACTTAGGTTGCTGCAACTTCATGATTTTGTAAAAATACAATATAACTCGTTGCTTAATATAATCCCTGAAATTACAGCCTAAAAACTCATGTGTAAATTCCAGAGCTCCTACATGATCATTTATTTTTAAAGAATATACATATCGGATAATTTTACGAAAAATTCTTTTCAATTTATCAATATTATAACACCAAGTACCTGTGTAAACCTCAATACCAAAATTAATCAGACTCATGAGTAATGAATATGCCATACGCTTTCTAACTATTCTAGGAGTATATGACTTTAGGCAATAAAGTCTTCTTAAAGTAAGACAAGTCCTGTTAGAAAGAGTAGTTATATGCTTGTCAAAGTTCCAATTATGGTCGAGTACAATACCAAGAAACTTGATGGAATCAACAAATATCACTTCTACACCATTCAGAAAAATATTTGGATAGGAAAGGCCACAACTTCTATTATTAAACTTATCGCCTTAGTTTTTGCAGGATTGACTTTAAGTTTATTATCCTCTGTTATTTTAAAAATATTATAAAGGTGAGAATTTATAGAGGTTTCTGAAGTGTCAGAATTGAATAATAAAAAAATATCATCAGCATAAACAAAAGGTTGACAAATTTGATTCTTCATGGCAGTTATAATATTATTAATATAAATAATAAAAAGTATGTGGCCCAGTACCGATCCTTGAGGTACACCAGATGTGACCAATCCAAAAGTGGAGCAAACTCCATTCACTGTGACATATTGGCTACGGTCTGACAAATAAGAGAAAATAATCTTACTAGCAGTTTTAGAAAAATTGGAGTTATCGTGAAGCTTTCGAATTAAAATATGATGGTTTATGCAGTCAAAGGCTTTAGTCAGATCAAGTGAAACCATAGTGCAATTTACATGGTCATTTAACTGTTTCCTAACAGAGTCAGTTATAGCTAATAATGTAGACGTTGTGTTATGATTGTAACGAAATGCAAACTGATAGGGACTAAGAGAATATTTTTCAATATGTTCAAATATTTGTTTTTTCACTATATTTTCAAGGATTTTAGACATATCCGGCAGTATGGTTATAGGTCTAATATTGTTTAAGTCATGATTGTCATCTTTTGGTATTGGAACAACGCGTCCTAGTTTCCAGGCTAAAGGATATTTGGATGTAGTGAGTATTGAGTTTATCAAGTGTAATAGATAAGGGGCAATGATAGGATAAATGGTTTTTATAAACTTAATTGGGATAGCATCATAACCTACGGAATTGGATTTAATAGAACTAATAGCCAGTATTAGATCAGTAATGCTTATATTTAAAAAAAAAGAAGGAATTTTCATTGTCAGAAAAGGTATCAAAATTGAAATCGTGATCATCTCTGCTCAACATCACATTCACAAAGATCATTATTATCTCGTTCAATACATCCCAATGAACGAATTTTTTTCCACATTTGAGCATTGCGATGGTTTGAAAACTGTTTGCGACCAAATTCAGCGCGAACCTTTCTGATAATAGCTTTAGCTCTGTTTCTCAAGCGACAATATTTTTTCCAATTATCTTTAGTACAAAAACATAGGTATTGACTATATGCTGCATCTCTATCTTTTCTAGCTTGACCTATCTTGGAGGAGTTTACCCACGAACTGTCATTAAATTTTTTTCGGATTCTTGATGTTGGAACAAAATTATGAGCAACATTTACGACGTTAGTTAATTGCGACAATTGTAAATCAATATCTTCCGAAAAAAAGATCGAACGAAGTTCATTATAATTAATATGAGTCTCAATATCTTCAAGTCTAATACTATTGTAATTTTTAACATCAATCCAATCATTGCGAAGAATAGGTAGAAAATCAAGAGATAATAATAAAGCTGTGATGAGAGGAGAAAAAAGGAAATTGAACTTGAGCTTTATAAGCAACGCATTGCGGTTTACTAACCAGAAAGTAGTATATTAATGATGTGCTATTATTTTGCAAATGGACATGTGTAGGCAAACTGTTATGGATAAGATAAAGGATTGAATAGATTGTAATTAAAATCACCCATTATAATTATATTGGAAAATCTATCAAAGATGTCGGAATGGTGATTTTCAAAAATATCCACAGAACCATTTCACAGACGATTACTTGCCAAAATCTTCTATGAAAAGAGATTCACAGATACCATGCTGCAAACTGCGGAATATAACATTGAATCGTAAATTTGTAGAGACATATAAACAAACACCACCATCACGATGGAAATGCCTATCAGTGCAGATTCTATCACTTCTAATTAATTTGTAATTAGGAACCATTAAAAAGCTTGAATATATATGTGGCTTTAACCAAGTTTCCGAAACACCTACTGTTAAATCCGCACTATAGGGACTTGGGTGGTTGGCAGGTACAGTGCAATCGATTCTCCCGATAGTCAGTGCGCCCTATACGCACTCGTGAGCAAAAATAAAAGATAATAAGTAAAAACACAATAGTTTTATTAATAAAAGGTTCGACCAATGCCAATATGTATTGTTGGTAAACGATATTACCTTTAGCACAACGATATGTGCGCTGCTTACAATTTAAGCCTAAGTGTTCACAACAATATGTGTGGCCAGTAGAAAGGTTACAACGAGAGTTATCCAAGTACTAATAACAATGCTTGTTGACATATAGATGCCTTAAGGTGGCGCAAACTCAAAAATGTAAACAAAGGCCGTTAAAATCTGTCAGTCTCATACTATTACAAGGATGTAATAAAGAGGAGTGAACAGATTTCAACGGCTATTGCCTTTCAAATCAAAGGCTAACTATTTAACTAATTTAAATAGCGATTCTTGCTTAAACATTTGCCGCCTCCCTTGAAACATCCATATGTTTTAACAAATACAATAAATTATAAATAACGGCATAGTGCATGGTGAGCAAAACCTTTTACATTTTTTCAATATATTTTTTCTTCATTCTTTTTTATTTTTTTCAAATAACAATCTTACTTGCTAACGAAAGGGCCATTAGCGACCCCGCGATTACATAGATCATGAAGGATTTATTGTACGAAAGGGCCATTTGGGACCCCGCGGTTGTGTGAGGCCAGAAAGGACCTGTGGTACGAAAGGGCCATTAGGGACCCCGCGAAATGATAGAGCCATGAAGGACCCCGCGAAACGAAAGAGTCATTAGGGACCCCGCGAAACGAAAGGGCCATTAGGGACCCCGCGATATGTGAGCCAAATTGTGTTATGTTTGTTGAGGGCCGCCTTACAACGATTTCGTACGATTTACAAAAACAATTTATGTTATAGGACCAGTAATTATCCAGCCAAATTTAGTATTTTGAGCGAGCAGCGATCCAGACGAAAGTCGAAAACTATGATTTTTTACGATTTGTGGATATAAGTCTGCTCCTATCAAAATATCTACTGGACGAGATTCAAGGAAATCGGGATCTGCCAAAACTATATTTGACAAATCCGATTTAAGATCCGAAGTAATCGAAATGGATGGAAGATTTCCCGATATGGAATCTACTACCAATGCTGACGTTTCCAAACTGTGAGACTTATTAGAACGACTGCTAAGTTTCAACGAGCACATTTTTCGACATGAAGTAGCGACAGTACAATTTACTCCACGAATTGTCGAAATTGTGGATTTGACCGGTAGGTTCAATTTCTTCTGAAGTCGTTTGGAAGTTAAAGACGACTCAGAAGCCGGATCTATTAGCGCTCGAGCAGGATAACAAGCACCATGGTTAACAATATTGACCCTGGCTGTCCCCAATAGAACTGCTTTGTTCTGCGTGGTGTGAAAGGTCTGTCGAATAGCAGTGCCGACCCGCATCGGTCGATTAATCACAGTGGAACAAGGCGAACGATTATTATTAACATTCAAATTGCGTGGTCGAAAAGGTGGTGCCGAAGACGATAAATTAGAATTTATAGGAGTCACCATCTGACAATAGAGTATGATGTCTCTGATTGCACTTTCGACAAGTACGACTATTACAATTTTTGACTTCGTGTCCCCTACGAAGACAATTTACACACAAACGATGCTTTTTTACTAATTTAAATCTATCGGCAGGTGTACAATTTAAAAACCGATAGCAATAATATAGTGTATGTTGCTCTGAACAAAGAACGCAACAAGAATCAGAGGACGAACGAGGAGTAGAAGTTGCACATGGAGATGAAAATGAACTTTTTCTTTTCTTCGATTTTGACACAGTGTTAACATTTCTCATTTCATGCAAACACAGAAGAGTACGAATTCTCTCTGTCAAGAATGCATCTAAGTCTTTCCAAGATGAAAGAGACGATTTGGATTTAACACTTTGCTCCCATAAAGCGTGTGTCAATTTTGGCAATTTTTGTAAACAAATGAATACCACAATCGGATCCCAATTATCCGTAGGTATGTCATAGATTGCCATTGCGGAAAGACAACTATTAATTCCGCGTTGAAGTGACTTAAGTCCTGAACTACTTTCCTGATCCAGCACAGGAAGTGCGAATAAAGACTTTAAATGGCTATGTACAATCAAACGTGGAAAGGAAATTTCGAGACGATTTCTCGAGCCTCACCACTAGTTTTACTCACCAGATGACATAGACGCTCAATGTCTGTCAATCGGGAGTTATTAATATATACCGCACTAAACAAATCTCTGAATGTGGGCCAATTAAGAATATCTCCACTGAAAATGTCGATATTGCAGGGAGGAATCGCAAGATTATGAAGGTTATCTGTGTTTGGAGGATCTACGGTAAAGCTTTGGCCTATTCTAGAATTCCCAATATTCAAAATTGTGGAGCTAGATGCCTGCGTTCTCACATCACAAGAAGTTTGGGACGACGAGCTCACGTTTTTAACGGTGGCATCAACTGAGAGAGTTCCCGGAAGAATATTGTCGGGATGCTCCGTTACCGACACTACTGAATTGCTCGAAGAAGAATTCAGGGATGATTTATTAGAACCTCTGATGTTAGATAACAATCGATTTATAACTGATGAACAATGCATATATTCTTTTGACGAGACCGCATACTGGCTATACAATGAATCGAGATCTTCAGGATTTTCTACGTGGGAAAGACAATTATTAAAAGTTTCCTCGACAGATTTCCACAATTTTTTAATTTCTTCACTCCTAACCTCAAGATCATATATATCTAATTCTTCTTCCTTCAATGCACCGAAGTGTGCAGTGAATCTCACAATAGAGGTGGAAGCACGGATACATAAATTCATAGGGGTGAAAGCCATTTTATAAATTTAACCAAAAATTTGAAACAATTATAAGTTCAGGACAACTCAGTGGAACACACAAGAAATATTAAAATCAAATAAAATAATACAAACAGGATGAAGACTTGCACTTTCAAATAAAAATTCAAAAATTATTCCAGAGGGAACGAAATTTCCCAAAAATTTAATATTATAAGACGAATTAGCGAATCAGAATACGAAAAGGTAATTTATCTCTATAGCTTTCAATAAAATCTAGTTTGAATATCTTCACAAATCAAATATGAGATATATAAATTACCGTATAATGGTGCAAAAAATATACAAAAATCTCTGATAAAATTTACGAAAATAAACTACCAATTGTAGCTAAACAGCTTTAAATCAAATACAACAACTACCGATTGTAGCGTAAATTATCAAAATAACAACAAAAACAAATATGTAAAATATACACCCTACAAAATACAAATGTCCAAACGACCGATTGTAGGGCATACAAATATTCACAAAAATATTAAAAATCCAAAAAATTAAATAATTTGCAACTATATGCACAATAAAATACAAATAAATATGTTAAATTCAATAAATGAAATGTGAGCAACAATATGCTAAATAAGCACCCTACACTATACAAAAGTCCAATTGACCGATTGTATTATTCCCTGACACAAATATTATATTTACCATAAAATATAATATTATGTGTCACTGTCCTAATATACCAGCCGGGGACTGTGTAATAATACACTGGCCGGAGACCGTGTAATAAAACGGACACAACAGAAAAGGGAATATGCGAAAATGTAATATGTATGCTTACATGCGTGTGTATATCTATGCATGCAAGTGACTGGCTGACCAACTAGCCAGAACAACAAAGCGACGATGCTGGAATATGTAACAATACGTACGTGTGTAAATCAACAATTAGGCAGCCACGAATAGGCTGTAAACGTACGTATGTCACAGGAATATTTATGAATATATTTTTGTATATTATCGATGCCTTCAATATGACAAATAATAACAACAATCAAAACAGGAATATTGAGGGATGTTGTTCGCAAATTTAACAACAACAAATTACCGATATGTAAACAATATTGGCTCTACGAATTTAGAGAAAATATGAAAGCAAAAATTCTAATTTTGTTTACAATGTTCCCTTATGACTGTCCGCGAATGGACTTTGACCGATCGCCAACAAAAGGAGGGAATCCGTGACGCGTTGTAACGACGGTCACACAAACAAACGAAACACTATTGTTTTTATTGTAATTGCTCACTTGCACTATACGTACCAATAATTATTTTAACCCTTAATAGCCTGGTGGTCCCTTCAGGAACCTCAACTATAGAGACTTGTTTTTCAAAAATGTTACTTTTTTGCGCAATGTTTATTCAGCAAATATTCTCTTTATAATGTATGCCATCTAGCGGAAAAGAAAATCATATGCTTTTCGGTGCTGAACAGCTGATTTTTGACGTTTATCAGAAAAACACACAAAAGCTTCAAAGTGAACAAATCGTGCTTTTTCAAATTGATTGAAATCAAAACTTTTGATCCAAAAGAACCAAATAAAATTAATTTTTATTATTTGTGCACTATATTCAAACCATGTAAATATCTTTTTAACAATATAAATTTTTTTTATTTGTGTTTTTCATGTAAAAGTCCTTTGGTCCTTCAAAGAACCAGTAGGCACTCATTAGAGAAGTGAAATTCGTTAGTGCTTTAGCGTCTTTTTCTTATTTTAGTGTTAATTTTTAATTTTTCATAGAAAAATGCCACGTAAATACAAAGATTTTACCACGGCTGAAGAGTTTGAAGCATTCGTCAATGATTTTGAATGGTCAGAAAGTGAAATTGGCGATATATCAGATTATGACGACGACAGTCTAGACGATCCCGATTTCAATATAGTGACAAATAATGATGCGAATATCACTGATCAGTTGGAAGATGATGTGTTCGAAAATGGGAACGAATTAGATGCTGAACAAGTTGTGAGTGTGGAACCAACTGCTGTTGAGAGTGTTCAAAATGAAGATATAGTTGTTACTGGAGATAGCACACGCTGGCATCAAATTGCAACATTTTACAAAGATATCACAATTGACAAGGACTCTTCCGAGTTTAAAAAATGTATCTGGAAGAAAAACCATATGCAGAATCATGCTAGTTGGGTTCAGTTTGGCAGCGATTCTGAATTGACAACAGAAATAATGGCACTAGATACACCTTTCAAATTTTTTTCTTACTTTGTAAATGACGATATAATTTCTAATATTGTAGGCCAAAGCAATTTGTACGCAATTCAAAAGGATTCATTGAAACCTCTAAATACAACGCCAGACGAAATAAAACGCTTTTTTGGCATTACATATTTTATGTCCGTCTTCAAGTACCCAAGTATCAGGACATATTGAGGTGAATTTGGCATACCAGCTATTATGAATACCATGACGAGAAATCGATATGACAAGGTACGCCAGTTTTTGCATCTAAATGACAACTGTAAGATGCCACGTCCGTCAGCTCAAGAACCAGCTCCTTCACGTCGACGAGGATTGCGTCCACAAAACACTGATTCCTCAAACATTGATCGTTTATATAAAATTCGTCCGCTTATTGATGCTTTAAATAGAAACTTTGACTCTGTTCCAAAAAGAAGTCGTTTGTGTGTGGATGAACAAATTTGTGCCACAAAAATTAAGCACTATTTGAAACAATACTTGCCAGACAAGCCTCACCCGTGGGGCAATAAGTTATTTTTGATGTGTGACGATATGGGATTCTGCTATAATTTTGAAATTTATTCTGGCAATGAAGACCATGTTTTGGAAAATGAACCAGATTTGGGAGCAGCAGCAAATGTTGTGGTGCGGCTTGCTCGTAGAGTTCCGCGTTTCAAGAACTACAGAATTTTCTTCGATAACTATTACACAACTATTCCTTTATTGGCTTATTTACGCACCCAGGGAATCTATGGGCTTGGAACAGTTCGACGTAACCGAATTCCTGGCTGCAAATTGCCAGAAAAATTACCCAATCGAGGAGACTGCGAAGAATATATGACCAGTATTCATGGTATAGATATAACTACTATAGCATGGAGGGACAACAAAGTTGTAAATATGCCATCGACTTTGCTTGGCATCAAGCAATTGAAATCGACAAATGCAAACGACACTGATGACGCGCCTACGATTGCCAGGTATTTTATACTTTCAACAAATACTTACTGAATATAATTTTTTTTCTTTAGATTTGACAAAAAAAATAAGTGTAACGTAAATATTCAGTGCCCTGCGATAATCCACGAGTAAAACAAGTACATGGGAGGTGTTGATCTTATGGATTCGTGCTTTGGTAGAAGCCGCATAAGAATAAAGTCACGCAAATGGACAAATCGTCTTATATACCATATGATGGACATGGCCATGATAAATGCATGGATTTTATATAAACGCCAATTCTCTTCATCTCCTCGTACAAATAACATGCTGACTTTGCACGAATTTATCGTAGACGTCAGCAAAGTTTTAGTCAAATCTGGCACACAATCTATAAGGAAAGGACGTCCAAGAAGCACTGGAGAATGTGAGACCCCTGAAAATGTGCCAAAACGAGTTCGGGTAGTAATGCCGCCTAGTGACGTGCGGTTTGATAATGTTGGGCACTTCCCGAAATACCTAACAACAGGCAAACCTCGCTGTAAAATGCCCAATTGCACATCTAGAACAACAGTGTATTGCATTAAATGTGAGGTAGAATTATGTTTCCAATCAACAAAAAACTGCTTTCTAAAATATCATACAAAACATTGAATAAATGAACTGAAATATATATAATTTAAATGAAAATAAAAAAAATCATATATAGACCATATGCATTTTACTTGTCAAAAGAGTGCCTGGTAGTTCTTCAAAGAACCAACACACAAAACCTCCCCTAAAATGTCCAAAACTCAAAATTGTGAAAAGTCGTAGAACAAACATTGTTAAGGGTCCTAAAATACATCATATAAAATTTTTTCATTGAAAAAGAAAAAGTCAGGCTATTGAGGGTTAATAATAATGCTGTGGACTGTAATAGCAGCAACCCAATGGTCTTATCCAAAAGAAGCCAATCCGTATCGCGGCTCGAAGTGACCAAATGTTAAGTCCGCACTATAGGGACTTGGGTGGTTGGCAGGTACAGTGCAATCGATTCTCCCGATAGAGTCAGTGCGCCCAATACGCACTCATGAGCAAAAATAAAAGATAATAAATAAAAACACAATAGTTTTATTAATAAAAGGTTCGACCAATGCCGATATTTATTGTTGGTAAACGATATTACCTTTAGCACAACGATATGTGCGCTGCTTACAATTTAAGCCTAAGTGTTCACAACAATATGTGTGGCCAGTAGAAAGGTTACAACGAGAGTTATCCAAGTACTAATAACAATGCTTGTTGACATATAGATGCCTTAAGGTGGCGCAAACTCAAAAATGTAAACAAAGGCCGTTGAAATCTGTCAGTCTCATACTATTACAAGGATGTAATAAAGAGGAGTGAACAGATTTCAACGGCTATTGCCTTTCAAATCAAAGGCTAACTATTTAACTATTTTAAATAGCGATTCTTGCTTAAACACCTACAATATCCAGACCAGAATCATTAATAGTGCTTTTAAACTCAAGTTTAATACCTGAATTTGATGGACATATGCTCTGAGCATTTATGTGTCCAACATTCAAATTGCTTATAAAATTTGATGACATATTTTTTTAAAAATCTATTGTCGCTGCCTATAGGTCCAAGATTTAAATTATGGGTCATTATAGTTATTACTATATTCATACTTTTGGGGGAGCCAAAAATTAATAACAATTTTAATATAATGTTACGAATATAACTTTAGATTTAAGTTAATTTAGATGAATTCCGTTAAATTAAGAATTTGAATTGTAACGTAAATTTCTACTACGCAGTTTATTCGAATAACTTCACAACAACAACTACTGTATTGATTTTTCTACATCCTTCCATTTCCTCTTTCATTTTCTATTTTGTTGTTGTCGTACAATTCTTGTTAAACGCCATCATTGATGATCGCTTAATTCCTCTTTCTTTGTTACCCCTCGCCAGTATATGTGTTGTTGTTATTGTTCACTCAATGTAAGTTTGTATGTGTTTGTTGCATTGGTAGATTGTTCGTAATCTAGGTGTTACCAGATCGTCTAGAAACTTCTGTAGCGACAGGCAAGGCTCATATAAATAGAGGAAATGGCAAGGCAGTTAGTCAGTTATGAATCAGATCGCGAATTGAAACCGTCAAGTAAAGTAAAGTGAAAAGTAAAGTTGTGTCAATAAAATCATTGTAATATTCGTAATCAGAAAGAACCCGCGTTTTATTTAGTACGAACTGTATTGGGAAATAAAACAACGTCTACACGGGATTAAGTAAAATCAAAGAACGTAACAATTGGTGTCGGAAGTGAGATTACGATAATACTACGATCTACGAGTGGAAGACTTGCAGAAGGAGCTCAATAAATTGGAATTGTTCTCAACTGGCAACAAGACTGAACTACAAAAACGTCTGTTGGATGAGTTCGAGCGCCGTGGTATGAACATCGATACATATGACAGTAAGGATGAAGTGGATTTATCGGAAATGGGCGAATCCAACGGTGGGGAAGTCTCATCAGTAGCTGCCAGGGGTGACGATTTCAGAGAAATGCTGGCTAAAATGTTTGAGGAAAATTCCAGAAGGAGCGAAGAAAACACGAGACGAATGTTCGAAGACAATTCCAAAAAGTTAGAAGAAAACTCGAGACGAATGTTCGAAGAGAATTCCAGAAACTTACAAGAAAACACGAGACGAATGTTCGAAGAAAATTCGAGAATAACGAACGAGAAACTCGAGTACATTACAGAAGTTATTGGAAGGAGAGTGGAAACCGTGGAGGTCCAAATTAAAGAGTTGGATAAGAAGTCGGTGCAGTCGGTTGACGAGAAATTTCTGGTCCACGACCACAGGTTTACGAATCTGGAGAAGAAATTGTCGGAACTGGAAATTAAAGGTGGTCCGGTGTGAGTTCCCGATAACACACTAAAAATCAAACCTACTGTATTCGACGGCTCTGCGTCATTCAATGATTTCAAGTTACAGTTCGAAAGATAGTAGAAGAATGGCTCAACAGTCCACCAATGAGTCACCGTTAAACTAAATCGAGCCAGTCCAGCGGGGCATGAACTGGCTCCCATCGACGATGGCCCCACAATCTCCATAGCAGTAGTACAACAGAAAAGTCACAACCTAACAACAACTGGGTACATCAATGGTGACAAGCGAGTTCTGACGTTAGATACTGGCGCATCAAAGTCCATCATAAGATCAGATCTGGTAAAAGGAAAAATAACGCAACTTAATGGAGTCAGACTGCGCACAGCAACGGGGGAGCCCGCGGCAGTACACGGCAAGATTACCCTGAGACTAACTATTGCCAATAAATCGGAGAATTACGAGTTTATAGTTGCCGATATCGTAGACGAAGTTATAATAGGCGCAGATTTTATGATTGCCTTTGGTATCAATCTGGATATAAAAGAGCGTGTGATGACCTGGTCTAACGTCGAAATTCCGTTAAACGTGGGCTACGATGAAAGTACACCCATTAGACGTCTGACTACGGACCATCCAAAGATAATACCGCCCTGTGCCGAAGCAATAATATGGGTACCAATGAATGGAGATTGTGGAGCCGAGAAGTTGTGGGTGGTGGAACCAGCAGAAAACATAAACAGTAACATCCTGATAGCGAATGCCCTGGTGAAAAGCAACAAGGACGGATTGATTCCTGTTAGAGTTTTGAACCTGTCAAACAAGCAAGAGCAAAATTGCCAATTTTCCAATGTTGGACAATGCACACCAGCTGAAGCTGCAATTAATTTGGAAACTAGCACCGAAAAGCCAGCAGCCATGGAGAAGAAGCACCTCGACGTCTACATAAAAGAGTGGACACACCAATTAGCACCTTCCGAGAGGAACAAGGCTAAGCAGCTATTATGGAAATATGCCTCTACCTTTGCGTTGACAAAAGAGCACCAAGGAAGAACATCAGTGGTGAAGCATGAAATCCAAACAGCAGACGCGAGACCCATTAAACAGCCTCCAAGAAGTGTTCCCCTGGCAAAAAGAGACGAGGTCCAGAAGCTGATAAGTGAAATGGAAAAGAGTGGTGTAATAGAACCATCGTCAAGTCCATGGTGCTCCCCAGTGGTCTTGGTCAAGAAGAAAGACGGAAGCACCCGATTTTGTGTGGACTACCGAAAGTTGAATGATGCCACCAAGAAAGACAGCTATCCGCTCCCAAGAATCGACGACACATTGGACACATTAGCCGGGACGTCATGGTTCTCCACCCTCGACCTGCAGAGTGGGTACTGGCAAGTAGAGATCGCCGAGAAAGATAAGGAGAAAACAGCGTTTGGCGTTAATGGGGGTCTTTAGCAGTTCAATATCATGCCATTCGGACTCTGCAACGCCCCGGCTACATTTGAAAGGCTGATGGAGCGTGTGTTAAAAGGGCTGCAGTGGAAGTCGTGCCTCATATATCTGGATGACATCATAGTGATGGGACGCAACTTCGACGAACACATCAAGAACTTAAAGGATGTCCTACAGCAGCTTTCGTCTTCAGGCCTCAAGTTAAACCCAAAGAAGTGCAGTCTCTTCCAACGAGAGGTGAAGTTCCTGGGGCACCACGTGACGCCGGAGGGCATATCGACGGATAAGGAGAAAATTCAAGCCGTCAGAGATTGGCCGCAGCCCCGAAATCTTCATGAGCTGCGAAGCTTTCTGGGTCTCTGCACCTACTACCGTCGATTTGTTCCAAATTTTGCCAACATCGCCGCCTGTCTACACCGCTTGATGCAAAAAGGCCAGAGGTTTCAGTAGGGCAACGACCAGGGGGAGGCATTCAGAAAGCTCAAAGACATGCTATGCAGAGCCCCCATTTTGGCATACCCTATACCTGGCGGCAAGTTTGTTCTGGACACAGACGCAAGTGCGTGCGGCATCGGTGGCGTCCTTTCCCAGGAAATCGACGGACAGGAAAAAGTCATCGGGTACTACAGCCGGACATTGTCGAAGCCTGAGAGCAATTACTGTGTGACGAGGAGAGAGCTGCTTGCTGTCCTTGAGAGCGTTAAACACTACCACAAATACCTATATGGCCAGCATTTTCTGCTGAGGACCGACCACGCTGCTCTCCAATGGTTGCTGCAGTTTAAGAATCCGGAAGGTCAACTAGCCCGTTGGATCGAGAGGCTCCAGAGTTATGATTTCAGAATCGAGCACAGAAAAGGCGGAAAACACGGTAATGCTGATGCCCTGTCTCGTCGGTCATGCAAGGTAGAATGCAGGCATTGCTCAAAGGCTGAGAATAAAGAGAATATCGTTGATGTCCGACTACTGCAGTTTGAGTCGGGTGAAGATTGGTCGACGGAACAACGAAGAGATCCCATTCAGGGCAATGTAATTTCGGCCATAGAAACGGGCAAGCGACCTAGTCGCAAAGAAATTACCTCCGAAAGCCCTCTTTTAAAATCCTATTGGGCCCAGTGGGACAGTCTACTTATAATAGATGGTTGCTTATATCGCAAATGGGAAAGTGAGGACGGTAAATCTCACCGGAACTTGATCGTCGTCCCAGACTCCAAAATAAGAGATGTCTTGTCGGAGTTTCACGATGGGCCAAGTGGAGGACATCTTGGCATAGCAAAGACGGCTGAAAAGGTAAAGCAGAGATTCTACTGGGTCGGCTGTCAAAAATCCATTGCCGACTGCATTGCCAATTGTGAAAGGTGCATAAGAGCTAAAGGTCCAACACGGAAGAGTCGAGGCTACATGCAGCAGTATAATTCAGGAGCCCCTTTTGAAAGAATCGCAATGGATTCAGCAAATGGGCAGAGGCAGGGTTTAAAATGCTAACGCCAAAATAGCAAAAACAAAGAAAACTGCCGCACTGCTGACTAAATTCATCCTCAAAATATGCAGCACAGACAAGCACAACTGCAGCAAATAGCAATACATTACGAATAATTTTAGCAAGCAAAACTAAAGCTTCTTGATTTTGTCAGCAGCTACAAAATAGCAATGAACAACTACAACATAATTGTCAACGCGACTAACAACCAAAGCTTACAATGAAGACTAAGCACCTTGACTGCGGCTGCTTAGCAAGATTTTTAGCAAACAAAACCCGAGCATTTTTCGAGTTCAGTGTTGCCCATTGAAATTTTATAAATTATATGAGAGAATTAAAAATCGCGATTATGATCATTTCATTTTTTTGAAGAGAGACAATTAGTAATACTTGCTAAAGAGTTTAATTTAATATATTATTTAGTTTTTAGTACTATTATTGACAGTTTGATTTAACAATTTAACAGTTGATTTAACAAGTTTAAATTAAATAAAAACGCACAAAATGAAATGCATGTTTTCTAATTTCTGCGTTGGCAACACGCAAACATAAAAACAACCCTCGGCTGATTATTCGTCGGCAGCGAAATATGAATATGTAGTCGTACTGCCGATTAGTCATAACAAAAAAAGCTCGCATGTGCAATACGTGCTTAGCACGGATGCTACGAACTAAAAAAGCTAGCCGTTTGCTGATTTAGTCATAATGTCAATATTTTTTAGCAGTAGCTCTGTAAGACTAATGCTAATACTTTTTGATGCTGCATTTTAAACCCTGGCCAGAGGTTTATGCTATCCCAAATCAAGATGCCAGGACAATTGTGGATGTGTTCAGCAAAAATTGGATTTATCGCTATGGTGTTCCATCTGAGGTTCATTCCGGTAAGAATTTTGAATCAGCGATCTTCAAGGAAATGTGTGACTCCTACGGAATCAAGAAAACCAGAACGACGCCCCTACATCCACAATCAGATGGCATGGTGGAAAGATTCAATCGCACCCTGGAAGAACATCTACGGAAAGTGGTGGACAGTGGCCAACGAGACTGGGATGAGCATATTCCAAAGTTTTTACTGGCTTATAGATCGGCCATTCATGATTCCACATCCCGGACCCCAGCCAAAGTTCTGTTCGGAAATGAATTAAAGCTACCTGGCGATTTGATATTCGGTGCTACCCCAAACGACGATGTGAACCAAGATGAAGACAGTCAAAACTCTTTTAGTAAAGTCCACGATGCAGTTCGCCATCGAATAAAAATGGTTAGCAACCGCATGAAGGCAAGGTACGATCGAGCGGCAAATACCGATGGGTTTCAAGAAGGGCAACTGGTACTATTGTTCAACCCACAACGAAAGAAAGGACTATGCCCCAATTGCAAACGCACAGGGAAGGACCCTACAAGATTGTCACGAAAATAAATGATGTGGTTTATCGCATCCAGAGAAGCGACAGTCCCAGGTCGGAGATGAAAGTTGTACATTTGGAGCGGCTGGCCCCCTACGGAACGGGAACTGTGCCTATTCGGGACAAACAGGCTTAAGCGGGGGGCAATGTTACGAATATAACTTTAGATTTAAGTTAATTTAGATGAATTCCGTTAATTTAAGAATTTGAATTGTAACGTAAATTTCTACTACGCAGTTTATTCGAATAACTTCACAACAACAACTACTGTATAGATTTTTTTACATCCTTCCATTTCCTCTTTCATTTTCTATTTTGTTGTTGACGTACAATTCTTGTTAAACGTCATCATTGATGATCGCTTAATTCCTCTTTCTTTGTTACCCCCTCGCCTGTATATGTGTTGTTATTGTTCGCTCAATGTAAGTTTGTATGTGTTTGTTGCATTGGTAGATTGTTCGTAATCTAGGTGTTACCAGATCGTCTAGAAACTTCTGTAGCGACAGGCAAGGCTAATATAAATAGAGGAAATGGCAAGGCAGTTAGTCAGTTATGAATCAGATCGCGAATTGAAACCGTCAAGTAAAGTGAAAAGTAAAGTTGTGTCAATAAAATCATTGTAATATTCGTAATCAGAAAGAACCCGCGTTTTATTTAGTGCGAACTGTATTGGGAAATAAAACAACGTCTACACGGGATTAAGTAAAATCAAAGAACGTAACAATAATATATAAAATAAATTTTCATTTTCAATGCAAATTAACTACATAATTCTACCACCTGATTGAAAAGTTATAACAAAAATAAGGTGTAAATATCATAAAATGTATAAAGTAAAAAATAAATATTTTATTAAGATTATGAATTCTGAATTAATTTTGAAAACATTTTTAAATTCTTTAAAATTCAACTTCTTTACATCACTATTTAACATAACGATTTTAGCACTAAGTTGTTCTCTGTTTATAATACTGAACGCAGATATTTTGGACTCCCACTTCAGCTTAGAGCAGGACTTAAATAATTTGGTGGCTAGGCTGGAATAGTTGTCATTAAGGTACACTCTCTGATCATTAGATCCACCAATAATATCAGAGACTTTGAGCGATTTATTTTTGAAGTAAGCCGACATAACTTCGTCTCTTTTTCTAATATTGTTAAATTTGAATAAAATGGAATGCCGTCTTCGAATATACAAAACATTACAGATGTCATCAGGAACCACATCTACTTTAAGAAAAGCACATAAAAATGTGGCCATATCTTTCAGCTTTTCGACATTTTCAGCCAGTCCAGTTAAAATTACATCCGATCTATTTAACTGATGCAGCAAAATGTGATTCTGAAGTTCTAGCTCAAAACACTGTTGTTAGACATCACAAGATCTGCATAATAGACACCTGGTTCCTGTGGTTTCAGAATTGCAAATTCCACAAGGATAAACCATCTTAAATTCAATATTACAAATATTTGTTTAGGCGGTAATGTTTTTATTTTTTTAACAGCTCATAGGCAGCCTGCTTGCTTTATACATGGTTATACACAAACACGTTTAAGCACATTACACCGTAATGCAATTTTTAGAGTGCATCAAACGGCGTTAGAATTGTGAAAGTGCGACAAAAACAAATTGCAAACCGGCAAAGTCACGTTGGAAATAATTATGTTGTTTTTTCAGTCACATAAAATGTTTTTAGATTGACATTCATGATTCACAGGTGCACAATGTTCCAAAACGTCCGAATGTATATGTTTTAACTTTACTTGTACACTAGAACATTTAATATTTTAGTTTCAATCAAGAGGCGATTTTTTTCCACTTCTACCACTGCATAGCGTTGTCACTTTTTTTTGTACATAGATAGATTGTGACTAAATTTAGTCCGAAGACAGTTCACACACAAAATCTTCAGAAAAAAATTAATGCTTGTTTATTTATTGTAAAAGAGAATATTTTGCGTTTGGAAGCCAATTTTCTGGAGAAGCTTTTATTTAAATAACTTCAGTTGTAGCAAAGCTTATACTTTCAAATTCAGAATTTATGTTTTGTTTTATGTGATATATATTATTTAAGCAAAATAAATATTTTTTTGGGTCGTACCTAAGTTCATGCGTACGCGTACAATGAATGTTACTCAAATACGCATTACGTACTAAAATATAAAGTTGAAAAATGTCTATATTGACAATGCATATTTTGAAAATAGAATTGCAGTCAGTAAAAAAATTGTTTTTTTTTTATAGAAGTAAAAAAATTTCGGCTAATTAAGAAAATGTTTTCATCCATTTTCAATAGACAAACAAGTAAATAAGGTCCAGGTGAGAAGGTGGGTAGTTTAGTATGCAACGCACTGAATTTAGGTACGGGCCTTTAACATAACTGTTGGCAGTAAAAATATAAGGGTTACTACAAAAACTGTATTTTAAGCAATGTTTTTTTTAATTTATTCGATATTTTTAGATAAAAAAATAGTGTACATTTAATAAAAATGCAAATTTTTGGAATTACATATTAAAATTAGTTTTATATCACATCGTTTTATATCATCCATTAAAAGTCAGACATTCAAGAATCTTAAAAACAATTGGGACTTTTACATATGCTTTATTATTTTTATTAACGAAATATCAATATACAGACCCTCACTCAAATGAGGAAATTGCAGAAATTTCGTAATGTTAAACTATAGACATTTTGATTAGAAAATGCGCCCAGATATCTTTATATGAGGTCAATACCTAAAGATCGGTCATTATTTATGTTTGGTAGTAAGATCTCCAACCTAATGAAACTACAATATAGCAAACTTATTTTCCAAGTAATCTGCACATTCTCCGAATGGAAATGGTTTGTTGGCAAAATATAAAAATAACATATTTTAGCAGAGAGTTAATTACTTATGTTTGAAAACCCAGTAATTTTAGACAATTTGTACAAATTGTTACTTGATTTTGTTCGATAAGTTAAAAGTTCAGTAAATAAACGTGTCTGTTTACTCGATATTTGGTAACAATTGTTACTAAATGTTGTTTGTTTGACCAAAAATCCATTAAAAGAGAGTAAAGTGAGTGAACAAGTAACATTTTTGAATCAACAGTTTTATGACCAATCGTTTAAAATTATGTGCATGGTATCAAAAATTTTAATTTATAAAATGCAATTTCAAACTTTGTTGTATAAAAAAATTTAGAAAATGGAAGAAAAATCGCGAATCTGCGGATTTTTAGTTTAATCTTACTTAATGTCTGTCTGTTTACTTTTCTCAGTATTATAATATATTATATTATAAAAACGGCTTACTCTCTGAAATATAACTTACTAAGTAAATGTTACTGGAAAAGTAACCAGACACAGCTAATGAGAGTATGTTGAGAGAGAAATTTTGGCAGTTGTGTACTGAGTATTGGAAAATTCTTACTGGTAAAATTTACTCTGTAAGGATTTTAATGTTTTTGCTTTCCTCCCAAATGTAAATAAGTTTTAAATTTTCGAACAATAATCTGAATTTTTTTAATTATTTTGGAGAAATTAAGATATACACTGGGTATTACAGGACGAAGTATATGAAATTTAATTAAAAAGTGTTATTTTATATCGACATGCTCAGCATATTCAAATTGTGACGTACACATTTGTGTTCTTGTTTGATTTTACTGAATGTTGTTCGAAAACTTTTTTCAATATTTTCACATGAGAGAGCAAACTGTCTCAACGTAAGTTACTGAGTAAATTTTACTAGAAAAGTTATCGGACAAAGCTATTGTTTGATTTCTGGCCACCTACTTGGAACAATATCATTGAAAAATAAATAAAAATTGAAAATTAAAACGGAAAGATAATCATTACTAAACTGAAGCCACTAATTTTCAAATTCAATTTATTTCATAAACGAGAAACTAGCCCAAAAGGCCAAGAGCGATTGAAAAACAACAAAATATAGACTACTCCAAAAGCTTAAAACTAACAATGTATTACCTTAACGTCTATTTAGTTGGAGGGGTTCATTGTACTTCAAAAACATTTTTATTATTATAATTAGATTATTTGATGTAGCGACCTAGCACATATGGCCAAGGGCTACAATATTATATCTACTCTCAACCACTAATTTCAATTTACATGTTTAAATAACTTATTATATCACAATCATAAATATAAAAGAAATATACTTGATTATAGCTAATTAATTAATTAAATGTTGAAATGCAATAAAAACACAATTAAACTAAACCCATGAATTTTAAGACGAATTGAGGTTGAAGTAATCTATAAATGAGTTCGATAACATTTTAATGAAGAGCTAAATGTTTTTAAAAAGGCGGTAAGTTTTTAAAAATTCTAGAAATTCGTAAAAAAGGCTTTTTCCAATAAAGGGCACATACACGGAATAAGTATTTGTATGTTTCTAACAGATCTAGAGAACATAAACAAATCAACTACAGAGGAAGGAGTCTGCAACTTGAATACCTTATAGAACAACAACATTGACCTCAAACTCACGAAACTTTCAAAGTTACAACCGAGGAACTCTTTAACGTAAGGAGAAATGTGATCACGACGTTTAACACAATATACATATTGCATAACCCTATGGAACAAGCGTTTAATTTTAGGTAAAACATATCCACAACAACCCCCCAAAAATCACAATACAATACAAAAATTTTGGCATAATCAATGCATGGGCCAATTGAATTCTAATGCTCTTAGGTGGAGCCATATTCAAAGAGTATAACTTTCTTAAAATAAAGTTTACCTTGGACACCAATGAATTAACATGCACATCAAACACCAAACTACTATCAATAGAGCTTACAACATTTATAGAATTATTATAAATGGAAACATTTACTGACTTCTCTTGCATGTTCACAAAAAATATAGCTTTACTCTTTCGTTTATTAATTGAGAGTCTGTTTGCAGATAACCACGTTACTAACACATTAATATTAAAATACACAGAGGACTGCAAAACATCTAAAAACACATATACTCCTTTAAGCAAAATCTGCAAGTCATCAGCAAATGCAAAAATTTCCTCAGTGTGTACCCATTAAATTTGCAATACCCGGGAATGCAACAAATGAACTTCTTTGAAATTAAAGTTCGTTCGTTGGATGTTCGAACATTGTGTTGAACGCGGAAAATTACAACAATAATACAAAAAATTGTCTGGCCGTTTTAATTTTTTTTTTCAACCGGATGAATTGAATGACTCTACATAAATTGTGTTCTAGGATTATGATAGACGACCTCTCATTACTCAAAAGTTTGAAAAATGTGCTATATAGTACGCATCCAGAATTACGATCATATTTTGTAAACGTGTGATTAAGCTTTATGCGATAAATATCAGGATTTTGTAAAAATCACCAGGCATTTTTTTAAGATTTTCTAATAAAACTTTTGAAAGTATTTAGAGTTTTTTCCGAATTTCGGACCAAACATCCGATAAATTTCAGATGAAACTTACGATTTTTTTAGAATTTCTAAAGAAATATCCGAAAATCTTCCTATTTTCTGTCCATTTTAGTTTTATGTTGAAAATAGTGCAGAAAATCGACCATTGATATTTTAAATTGCTTTTTCTACCAGGACGAACAAATTAAAGAGCCTTTATTTTTATTTAATATTTTTGTTTAATTCTACAAATGTTGTCAAAATAAATTATTAGTTTTTGTTTCTTCATATCAATCAAGGTTTATTCATAAAGGTTAACAAGCAGGCGAATTCGTGCCTTAGTCTTATCTTGCTGTCAACATTTTAATCGCGAAATACCAACCAGAACAGGATAAAAACTCAAAATATCTTTCAGGAAAACCTAATGATTGTAATGTGCACATATATTTTGGTTTGAATAAAAATATTTTTTGTTTATTTATTCTTCAAACAATAAATTTGACAGTAAATGAAGACTTCAAATTGCCTCCCTGTTAACAAGGAGGCGAATTTATTATTTGAAGCAAGGTTTATTCCAAGGTTTAATCTTTATGTTAACTGGCAGGCGAATTCATGCCTTAGTCTTCTCTTGCTGTCAACTTTTTAATCGCGAAACACCAACCAGAATATGATAAAGATTCAAAATATTTTTTAAAATTCAAAATATATTTTAAGTTTAAAATTTCCAAGTGAAAAGTATCCCATTCTCATCAACGTATTTTTATGTACATACTAAACCGTATGGAATCAGCAAAAATTCAAATATTAATCAAATGAAGGCTATATTTAATTACGTAGTGTAAAATATTTAATATTTGTTTTACAACTTAATTGTTCCGCCTTTCCTACTAGAAACAGTCAGTAATTTTGGCAACCCTGTTGTGAATGTTCACTAATTTTGTGGTCATGGTACAATAAGGTAACAGCAAATCCCAGCTGATTTGATTCCAACGTAATACTAGTGTCAATATGAATTTGACAAGTTATGTTTTTAAAAATCACCCAACAGGAAAATTGGGAACGGATACAATTTGAAATTGTTCTTTATTAAATGTGCTCACGTATTCTATTTACTCAATCTGCCTGCTGGGAAAGTTTGAGGAAGCAAATCTTTCATGAAGGAATAACTCGCTATTCCCAGCATTTTCATATGTGTTACACATATATATGGCAATGGCTCAATTATAGGAAAGATGTGGAAGCGATAGAAATATAAATTTGATAGATTTTCATTCATGCTTTCCAATTTTTATTTTGAGGATTCGAAAATATTTCATTTTCAAAATAAAAATAATTTGATGATAATTTATTTGTTTGTTTACATTTTTCTGTCAAATGAGTTGACACTAATAGAACTTACAACAATAAATTTACATGTGGTTGTTGTATCGTTTTTTGTACAACAACACTTGCTTTTACCTTCTATTATTATACCATGTTTTGTGGTGTAAAAAAATTAATTTCTAACAATTGGTCTGTTCCAGAACTTTTTTAATAGTAAATCTAGTAAAAGGGAAATATTTCAAAATCGCTCTCAGAGTAAAAAATAATTTGAAAAGTTCGGGAACGCAAATCTAGTAAATATGCCAAAATTAGATGGCAATACTTAAAAATCAACATAACAGCCAATCAGAAGTAGGCATTCCCGTTTACCATTTTTACTCGGCCAAATTTCTCGAGTAAAAAGTTTACAAAGAGAACACCATTTTGTTTTGTGCTCTCTTAAATTTGACTCAATGTTTTAATAGTTTTGTGGGTTCAGGAACGGTTTTTGAGTAAAAAGTTGCAAAACTTGTAAAATTAGTAGACTCTTTTAGGTTCCGGAACGGAACTAATATAATCTGTGATTGTGTGGTAACAGTGTTTAAAAGTGTTGTGAAATAATTTTTGTGCGTTTTGATCTAATCATTTTCATTCTAATTGGCATTTTGTTTCCATTCCCAATTTGTTTCTTTGTTACATTCGCTCATATATGGTCTGTTCCCGTACTGCAAGAATCTATTCGATTTTACTATTTTCTTCGATATCATAAAGGGAAATTCGTTATCGTAGTAAAAAGTAGCAGATTCTTGCTGTACGGGAACAGACCAAAAGTTGTTGTAACATTTTTTATTTTATTTTGTTATTTTGAAATCTCAAAAAAGAGTTGCCAAATTTTGTGTTTCATAAGAAATTCAAAAGATAGAAATTCCAGAAAATTCATAAATTAAATTGAAAAAAGTAATAATAATGATTATAATAACATTTAATAATGGTTTGTCCTTACGAATTATGTAATATTTCTGTAGATGATGAGTTATGTGTCACTTTCTGGTTTTTCCTTAATCAATGACGCGTTAAATGTGCTCGAATAATGCAAAAGTAGCACACACAATTAGGTTGGTGTCCGTTGGTGCTGTGTACAATGTCGAAAACTCTCAGCAGACTTTTATAACTTTGTAAAAGACTTGCAGTCGGAGCTTGGTATGATGAAAAAGAATTTACATCATTATCAAAACGTTTCGAGAAATTTTCCAATTTGTTCGAAAAGTACCAAGAGCTTGATGAATTTGTATCATCACCGTGTGTGTCTAGGCAGAAACGCAAAAGATCTGCGAAAAAGGCTCCCACAATCACCATCCGTCTATATCACAGATACAACGGAAACTGCTTGAGTCTAGTGTTGCGTCGCATTCGGCCTCGGATGTAAATGTGTGATTAATCCAAAATCTGTAAGTATTAGTAGTGGAAAAGACTTCAAAACCTACTCACGGAAATCGGGAGTCATCAGTTCAAACATCTAATGCGTCTTCCGTAGAAAATTTAGAAAATTTTTAATTATATGTGATTTGCTCATACAGTCCTCCCTCATCGCAACTTGATATTTATAATCAGCATGTGTTGGTAATAAATTCAATGTTAGTGATTGAGTGGCTTCCGTAAAGTGGCTTTCATTGCCAGATTCTGAGGCTCTAACATCCTGTAAATGTAAACCTATATACTTTTGAAATTGTAAATCGATTTAGCGACATAAATCTTTATCAAATAAATAGCTTATCAAATTGTTATGGTCGAATTCCAGAATTATACAAAATATTTTGAAATAATTAGAATAATTAGCTACCAAAGAATAATTCAATGCCATTAAATCTGTTCCTAATTATAATAAAAGGGACTTCCGAGAGCTAAACGCACTTATCTCACCCGTAAATTGGACCTCATTATTATAGAATTATTAGTATATACATTTTATGATATCTTTAATAAATTTATTCTAGAAAGTGTTCCCAGCGTTAGAGTTAGAAACTCGGAAAAATATCCATGGGGCACATTTGGGCTTTCAAGTATTAAAAATTATAAAAATAAACTTTTTAAAAAATATAAAAAATCAGGCTCCTCTGTAGATTATGCTAAATATGCTTTACAATCTTTATTTAAACAAGATTAAACATAACTTCAAATCCAATCCTAAATCTTTTTATGACTTTGTTAAAATAAAAAGAAAAGCTACGTCTAAGCCCACCATATTGAAATTCAATAATCGAAAATTTGAGAAAAACTCTGAAATTTCAGAGTGCTTTGCAAATTTCTTCGCTACAGCATATTCATATTCACCCTGTCCAAATAAAGACAAATATAGTTATAAATTACACTGTGCTACAAAATAACAAAAAAAAAATTTTTTCAGGGGTTCTACTGTACCAATTCTGTTTAGTTGGAGTCTCTGGACCACGAAAATACCTTTGGTTTTTCTTGGTCACTTCGAAAATTTATTTTATAACGGTAAATATAGAGAAAACGTGGTTTCATGGATTTTCAATTTAAAACTCGAATAGCTTATTTACTTTTTAAAAGATTTATATTTTTCCTTTCAAACAAGATATATATTTGGTAAATCGGTTGAGGATTTAATGAGTTACAGCGGTTGAAATGTGAAAAAATACGTATAAAATGACAAAATTTTCTTTTCTTCGGGCTGTACGATGAAATTATGACATCAAGCCATATAAGTTTTATTATATTACAGTCTCTGGACCACGAAAATACCTTTGGTTTTTCTTGATCACTTCGAGAAAACGTGGTTTCATGGATTTTCAATTTAAAACTCGAATAGCTTATTTACTTTTTAATAGATTTATATTTTTCCTTTCAAACAAGATATATATTTGGTAAATCGGTTGAGGATTTACTGAGTTACAGCGGTTGAAATGTGAAAAAATACGTATAAAATGACAAAATTTACTTACAAAAATTTACAAATTACAAAATTTTATTATATTACGGGGAAGAAAATTAAATTAGCTTTCGAAAATGATAAAAATAAAAAAAAATCGGTTAAAAAATGGATGACTTATACACATTTTTGTATTGATTCTATGTTTGCGTTATGTTTGCAACAGGCAAAAGGAAACGAGATAGACCCATAGTTCCTTTAGAGAATATGATAGAATCAATACAAAAATGTGTATAAGTCATAAAGTAAATAAGTAATTTAAGTTTCAAATTGAAAATCCATGAAACCACGTTTTTCTCTATATTTACCGTTATAAAATTAATTTTCGAAGTGACCCAGAAAAACCAAAGGTATTTTCGTGGTCCAGAGACTCCAAACTAAACATATT
Source organism: Musca vetustissima (assembly GCF_032173495.1). Lineage (NCBI taxonomy): Eukaryota > Metazoa > Arthropoda > Insecta > Diptera > Muscidae > Musca > Musca vetustissima. The sequence continues at coordinate 26,949 of NW_026880211.1, forward strand.
TGGTACATTAGAACCCCTGAAAAAATTTCGGGGGTTTGGGTTTCTTTTACTTTGCTTTTTTATAGTAGGGGGTTTTCCGAGTGTGGGCAACTAACCCGACGCCTCCACCCATTTTTTTATAGTTCTTATGGGTGAACTCGCGGCGACATATGCTACTATGGTCTAAGTAAGCAGTTTAGAAACAACACTCACAGTTCACAAGGCGCTGATACTACCCGTGCTGTTATATGGATCTGAAGCATGGGTACTTGCACAAGCAGATGAGGCAGCTCTTGGGGTGTTTGAAAGAAAAATTCTCCAGACCGACCTGCGCCGACGGTGAATATCGTCGTCGAATGAACTACGAGCTTTATAATCTATACGCGGACATTGATATAGTCATTCGTAACGAGCTGCAGCGACTATTTTGTGAGAATGAATGAGAATGCCCAGCTCAAAAGAAATTTTTACCGCGTAAACCTACTTTATGAGGATTTATTTGGCATATATGCAAAGGAATTGAAACCCTCTGGGTTAACGAAATTCGGTTAAATGTAAACGTACTATAAGACACCATTAGCCTTTTTTAACATAGCTGTATTGAATCGCCAATACAACATCATAACCTTATTTCCGGGTTTCTGTTATCAAATTGTTTCATTATGGATGGTTTTATAATACTGTTACGAATATAACTTTAGATCAGGGTTAGCCAACAATACATATGCAAATTGCTATGATTGTGTTGGACACACGCATAGATCCGTTGGGAGAGTAATTTTCGCTCTCTTGGTACAGATCGTCTATCTTACAGCATTGCAAAGCATACGACATGTTCGATGTCGAGAATAATGTTGAGTTCGAACACAGAACTGTGATTGTATTGGTACTCTCCCAAAGCGCCCACGGGCGCCTGTTTGGTGAACAGTGCTTTAGGTTTATGTTAATTTAGATGAATTCCGTTAATTTAAAAATTTGAATTGTAACGTAAATTTCTACAACGCAGTTTATTCGAATAACTTCACAACAACAACTACTGTATAGATTTTTCTACATCCTTCCATTTCCTCTTTCATTGTCTATTTTGTTATTGACGTACAATTCTTTTTAAACGTCATCATTGATGATCGCCTAATTCCTCTTTCTTTGTTACTCCCTCGCCTGTATATGTGTTGTTGTTATTGTTCACTCAATGTAAGTTTGTATGTGTTTGTTGCATTGGTAGATTGTTCGTAATCTTAGTGTTACCAGATCGTCTAGAAACTTCTGTAGCGACAGGCAAGGCTCATATAAATAGGGGAAATGGCAAGGCAGTTAGTCAGTTGTGAATCAGATCGCGAATTGAAACAGTCAAGTAACGTAAAGCTGTAAAGTAACGTGCAAAGTAAAGTTGTGTCAATAAAATCGTTGTAATAATCGTAATCAGAAAGAACCCGCGTTTTATTTAGTACGAACTGTATTGGGAAATAAAACAACGTCTACACGGGATTAATTAAAATCCAAGAACGTAACAATTGGTGCCGGAAGTGAGATTACGATAATACTACGATGAAGTTAAGGATCTACGAGTGGAAGACTTGAAGAAGGAGCTCAATAAATTGGAATTGTCTTCTACTGGCAACAAGGCTGAGCTACAAAAACGTCTGTTGGTTGAGTTCGAGCGCCGTGGTATGAACATCGATACATATGAGTTTGACAGTAAGGATGAAGTGGATTTATCGGAAATGGGCGAATCCAACGGTGGGGAAGTCTCGTCAGTAGCTGCCAGGGGTGACGATTTAAGAGAAATGCTGGCTAAAATGTTTGAGGAAAATTACAGAAGGAGCGAGGAAAATTCGAGAATAATGATGGAGAAACTCGAGAACATTACAGAAGTTATTGGAAGGAGAGTGGAAACCGTGGAGGTCCAAATTAAAGAGTTGGATTGGAAAGTGCAGTCGGTTGACGAGAAGATTCTGTCTGTGGATGAGAAATTTCTGGCCCACGACCACAGGTTTACGAATCTGGAGAAGAAAATGTTGGAACTGGAAATCAAAGGTGGTCCGGTGCGAGTTCCTGATAACACACTAGAAATCAAACCTCCTGTATTCGACGGCTCTACGTCATTCATTGTTTTCAAGTTACAGTTCGAGACAGTGGCTTCTAGAAATTCGTGGAACGACAGCGACAAAGCGGTTGCACTACTTCTGGCATTGAAGGGCAGTGCTGCTGATGTTATGCAGAGTATTCCTGTCGCTTCTAGAAACAACTATGAAGATGTCATTGCTGCTCTGGAAATTAAGTACGGTGGCGAACACAAACGAAACATCTACCTTATGGAATTAAGGGGAAGAGTGCAGAGGGCAAACGAGACGTTACAAGACTTTGCAGCTGAGGAGGAACTTTGGTGCTAATGACGTATCCAGGAGAATCACCCATTGGTGGACCGTATGAAAATCGAAACCTTTGTCAATGGCATACGTGACCCTGAGATTAAATGTGCAACATATGCGTCACCAAAAGCGTCATTTGCGAAACCGTGTCGTTTGCCCTTGCCCAAGAGACAACAAGAATAATTGTTAAGCCCCAGTCCCACAAGATTCGCCAACTGGAGACCGAATGTTGCGAACCCAAATCTCTCGTTAACTCGATCAAGGACGCCATGAGGCAGGTAATAGAAGAAACAAAGTTAGTAGGGATGACTAAGCCCAGGATTAGATGCTACAACTGCGATAAAGCAGGTCATATTGCGCGCGAATGCAGAGCTAAGCGCAAACGATCCAGGTCATCGTCACCACCTCCAACGAAAGATGGTAGAAGAATGGCTCAACAGTCCACCAATGAGTCACCGTTAAACTAAATCCAGCCAGTCCAGCGGGGCATGAACTGGCTCCCATCGACGATGGCCCCATAATCTCCATAGCAATAGTACAACAGAAAAGTCACAACCTAACAACAACTGGGTACATCAATGGTGATAAGCGAGTTCAGACGTTAGATACTGGCGCATCAAAGTCCATCATAAGATCAGATCTGGTAAAGGGAAAAATAACGCAACTTAATGGAGTCAGACTGCGCACAGCAACGGGGGAGCCCGCGGCAGTACACGGCAAGATTACCCTGAGACTAACTATTGCCAATAAATCGGAGAGTTACGAGTTTATAGTTGCCGATATCGTAGACGAAGTTATAATAGGCGCAGATTTTATGATTGCCTTTGGTATCAATCTGGATATGAAAGAGCGTGTGATGACCTGGTCTAACGTCGAAATTCCGTTAAACGTGGGCTACGATGAAAGTACACCCATTAGACGTCTGACTACGGACCATCCAGAGATAATACCGCCCTGTGCCGAAGCAATAATATGGGTACCAATGAATGGAGATTGTGGAGCCGAGAAGTTGTGTGTGGTGGAACCAGCAGAAAACATAAACAGTAACATCCTAATAGCGAATGCCCTGGTGAAAAGCAACAAGGACGGATTGATTCCAGTTAGAGTTTTGAACCTGTCAAACAAGCAAGAGTAAATTTGCAAATTTTCCGATGTTGGACAATGCACACCAGCTGAAGCTGTAATTAATTTGGAAACTAGCACCGAAAAGCCAGCAGCCATGGAGAAGAAGCACCTCGACGGCTACATAAAAGAGTGGACACACCAATTAGCACCTTCCGAGAGGAACAAGGCTAAGCAGCTATTATGGAAATATGCCTCTACCTTTGCGTTGACAAAAGAGCACCAAGGAAGAACATCAGTGGTGAAGCATGAAATCCATACAGCAGACGCGAGACCCATTAAACAGCCTCCAAGAAGTGTTCTCTGGCAAAAAGAGACGAGGTCCAGAAGCTGATAAGTGAAATGGAAAAGAGTGGTGTAATAGAACCATCGTCAAGTCCATGGTGCTCCCCAGTGGTCTTGGTCAAGAAGAAAGACGGAAGCACCCGATTTTGTGTGGACTACCGAAAGTTGAATGATGTCACCAAGAAAGACAGCTATCCGCACCCAAGAATCGACGACACATTGGACACATTAGCCGGGACGTCATGGTTCTCCACCCTCGAACTGCATTGTGGGTACTGGCAAGTAGAGATCGCCGAGAAAGATAGGGAGAAAACAGCGTTTGGCGTTAATGGGGGTCTCTGGCAGTTCAATGTCATGCCATTCGGACTCTGCAACGCCCCGGCTACATTTGAAAGGCTGATGGAGCGTGTGTTAAAAGGGCTGCAGTGGAAGTCGTGCCTCATATACCAGGATGACATCATAGTCATGGGACGCAACTTCGACGAACACATCAAGAACTTAAAAGATGTTCTACAGCAGCTTTCGTCTTCAGGCCTCAAGTTAAACCCAAAGAAGTGCAGTCTCTTCCAACGAGAAGTGAAGTTCCTGGGGCACCACGTGACGCCGGAGGGCATATCGACGGATAAGGAGAAAATTCAAGCCGTCAGAGATTGGCCGCAGCCCCGAAATCTTCATGAGCTGCGAAGCTTTCTGGGTCTCTGCACCTACTACCGTCGATTTGTCCCAAATTTGGCCCACATCGCCGCCTGTCTACACCGCTTGACGCAAAAAGGCCAGAGGTTTCAGTGGGGCAACGACCAAGAAGAGGCATCCAGAAAGCTCAAAGACATGCTATATAGAGCCCCCATTTTGGCATACCCTATACCTGGGGGCAAGTTTGCTCTGGACACAGACGCAAGTGCGTGCGGTGGCGTCCTTTCCCAGGAAATCGACGGACAGGAAAAAGTCATCGGGTACTACAGCCGGACATTGTCGAAGCCTGAGCGGAATTACTGTGTGACGAGGAGAGAGCTGCTTGCTGTCCTTGAGAGCGTTAAACACTACCACAAATACCTATATGGCCAGCATTTTCTGCTGAGGACCGACCACGCTGCTCTCCAATGGTTGCTGCAGTTTAAGAATCCGGAAGGTCAACTAGCCCGTTGGATCGAGAGGCTCCAGAGTTATGACTTCAGAATCGAGCACAGAAAAGGCGGAAAACACGGTAATGCTGATGCCCTGTCTCGTCGGCCATGCAAGGTAGAATGCAGGCATTGCTCAAAGGCTGAGTGTAAAGAGAATATCGTTGATGTCCGACTATTGCAGTTTGAGTCGGGTGAAGATTGGTCGACGGAACAACGAGGGGATCCCATTCTGGGCAAAATAATTTCGGCCATAGAAACGGGCAAGTCACCTAGTCGCAAAGAAATTACCTCCGAAAGCCCTCTTTTAAAATCCTATTGGGCCCAGTGGGACAGTCTACTTATAATAGATGGTTGCCTATATCGCAAGTGGGAAAGTGAGGACGGTAAATCTCAGCGGAACTTGATCGTCGTCCCAGACTCCAAAATAAGAGATGTCTTGTCGGAGTTTCACGATGGGCCAAGCGGAGGACATCTTGGCATAGCAAAAACCGCTGAAAATGTAAAGCAGAGATTCTACTGGGTCGGCTGTCAAAAATCCATTGCCGACTGGATCGCCAATTGTGAAAGGTGCATAAGAGCTAAAGGTCCAACACGGAAGAGTCGAGGCTACATGCAACAGTATAATTCAGGAGCCCCTTTTGAAAGAATCGCAATGGATGTAGCTGGACCGTTCCCAATAAGCGACTCTGGGAACCGGTATGTCTTAGTGGTCATGGATTACTTCAGCAAATGGCCAGAGGATTATGCTATCCCAAATCAAGAAGCCAGGACAATTGTGGATGTGTTCAGCAAAAATTGGATTTGTCGCTATGGTGTTCCATCTGAGATTCATTCCGATCAAGGTAGGAATTTTGAATCGGCGATCTTCAAGGAAATGTGTGACTCCTACGGAATCAAGAAAACCAGAACGACGCCCCTACATCCACAATCAGATGGCATGGTGGAAAGATTCAATCGCACCCTGGAAGAACATCTACATCATATAAATAGGGGAAATGGAAAGGCAGTTAGTCAGTTGTGAATCAGATCGCGAATTGAAACAGTCAAGTAACGTAAAGCTGTAAAGTAACGTGCAAAGTAAAGTTGTGTCAATAAAATCATTGTAATAATCGTAATCAGAAAGAACCCACGTTTTATTTAGTACGAACTGTATTGGGAAATAAAACAACGTCTACACGGGATTAAGTAAAATCCAAGAACGTAACAATACTTTAAACACGTGGGTGAATGCCGAGCATTTATCCAAATATTAGTTATAAACTATTTAACATCCGAACCATTTGATATCGGCTGCCAAAATTTGGTTCAAATGATTTTTATATTAAATCAACTACTGGTATAGAAAAAGGGGTCTCTGGGTCCATGTTTAGATATATAACCATACCTCCCGAGTTCATTTTTTACACTATATTGTAATTAAGTTTATCTGTTTCAAAGTTTTGTTTACTTCCCGATCCAATAAAATTTGTTGAATTAATTTTTATTTATGTTGAGTAAATTGGCAATTAAGTAAAATAGTGCGTTTTCCAATAGTCGGCACTTTTTTCCAAAAGTCGGCAAGTCATGTTCCAAAAATCGGCATGTCGCATTTTAGTTAAACAAAATTTTTTCTGTTCATTAATAAATTATTATTATTCGACTTTTCCATCAGTGTTGTATTGAAAAAGTTATATAAAATAATTTTATTTATTTATATAATACAATTATAAAACATGGTGCCGACTTTAGGAACCTTAAACATTTTTGTTCCTAAGGGCGGCATCGATAAAAATATTATAATTATAAATATCTTTTCATCATTTTAAATTCTAAATTTTTCTCCTGTATGTTCTTTACAATTGCAAAGAATTTCCTTGCGAAATATAATTTTAATATAGTTACAAGTTTTTTAAAATCGACATGCCAACTAATTTTTTCTTAAGTCCCAATTCAGATTAAGCGAGATTATTTGCGGCAAGTTTTTGTTTGCTGGAGAGAAGGCCAATGGGAATAGAAATGGGAAAAATTGCTCGTACCGACAATTTCTGGAAATTCGTTCTGTGTATTTTGTTTGTAGTGTCAGTAATTTGAAATACCAATCCAGAACATTTTCGAACATGAAGTCTGTGTTCATACATGCAATTTTTGTAAGCAACTCTGCTGAGTTCTTAGAAGTAAGAGGTATAAAAAGGGACAAGGGGGAAGAAATTCAAAAGAGAACCGTAGAGAGCAGCAGCAGAGTTGCCTAAAAAAGTGACATGTGTAAACCCAGACAAAAACAAAAAAAAAAAAAAACATGCACAAAAAATAAAAAAAAAATTGAATTGCCTTGTATAGACGCATGAAGCAATTTCAAAAGAGAATGATAAAAATTGCCGCAAGTAAACTCGCCTTATCTAAATCAGGACTAAGAAACATGAATTATCGCTAGTTTCATGGTACAATTATAAAAGGTAACAGCAAATCCCAGCTGATTTGATTCCACCGTAATACTAGTGTCAATATGAATTTGACAAATTATGTTTTTAAAAATCACCCAACAGGAAAATTGGGAACGCATACAATTTGAAATTGTTCTTTTTTATATGTGCTCCCGTATTCAATTTACTCAATCTGCCTGCTGGGAAAGTTTCAGGAAGCAAATCTTTCTTCAAGGAATAACTCGCTATTCCTAGCATTTTCATATGTGTTACACATATATGTGGCAATGGCTCAATTATAGGAAAGATGTGGAAGCAATAGAAATATAAATTTGAAAGATTTTCATTCATGTTTTTCAATTTTTATTTTGAGGATTGTAAAATATTTAATTTTCAAAATAAAAATAATTTGATTATAATTTGTTTGTTTACATTTTTCTGTCAAATGAGTTGACACTAGTAGAACTTACAACAACAAATTTCAATGTGGTTGTTGTATCTTTTTTTGTACAACAACACTTGCTGTTACCTTCTATTATTATACCATGCGCTAGTTTTAAAAAACCTTATTGACAAACTGCAAAATTTTGGCTGAATAAATGTACATAGTTCAATGAAATTTTATACAGAGATAGGTTGCAATATTATTAAAGATTATTTAAGGTATTTTCCATATTTGGTTATAGGATTTTTAGTGATTTGAAGACAAAAACCAAAGACCGACATGCATGGTACATGCCGGCATTAGAGCACTTATAGCCTAGACAGACGACAGCCTTAATTTGCATTAACAGCCTTAATTAAAATTAACTTGTACATTATCCTCATTTTTATGTGTTGTTAATGCACAAAATCATGGTATAATAATAAAAGGTAACAGCAAGTGTTGTTGTACAAAAAACGATACAACAACCACATGGAAATTTGTTGTTGTAAGTTCTACTAGTGTCAACTCATTTGACAGAAAAATGTAAACAAACAAATTATCATCAAATTATTTTTATTTTGAAAATGGAATATTTTCGAATCCTCGAAATAAAAATTGAAAAACATGAATGAAAATCTATCAAATTTATATTTCTATCGCTTCCACATCTATCCTTTAATTGAGCCATTGCCATATATATGTGTAACACATATGACAATGCTGGGAATAGCGAGTAATTCCTTCAAGAAAGATTTGCTTCCTCAAACTTTCCCAGCAGGCAGATTGAGTAAATTGAATACGGGAGCACATTTTATAATGAACAATTTCAAATTGTATGCGTTCCCAATTTTCCTGTTGGTGATTTTTAAAAACATAATTTGTCAAATGCATATTGACACTAGTATTACGTTGGAATCAAATCAGCTGGGATTTGCTGTTACCTTTTATAATTGTACCATGGCACAAAATCAAACTGAATTTATACTGAATTAAGCAATTTCAATATGGCAATGCTGTAGAAAATAAATTGATTGTTGTCAAATTTGTTTATGTTTACGAAAATAAAAATTAGAAATAAAGGCAAAATTCAACATTTCTTCAAATTTGGAGCTGTTTTATCTTCATTATAGCTGTTAGTTTTCCTTCCTGCCATGTATAAATTTCAAAAAGATGTAATCCTAAAAAATATTGTAAGCAAATGTCAATATTTTCTTCCTACACACAAAACAAACAAAAAACTGGGTCATAAATGAAGAAACTCTCGTCTGTCAGGGGTAATTAAGAACTTTTTAATGCAAATTAAGGCTGTCGTCTGTCTATGGTATTACCCAATGAAAATTTATTCCTAATATGGAATCCTAGGCATGTGGCCCTTAACACTAGAAAGACTGGAATTTTGCATATACCTATATTGCCTAAAATCGGTCAAAATGACTTCATTCTGAAGGAATTTTTATTATCTAAAGAAATGTTTTTAAACTTAGTTTTTAATATTTTTTATTTAATATTTTTTATTTATTATTTACAATCATACGTTTTTATTATTTGTTTTCGGTGGGAGGGCTCTCGAGTTTCCCTTTTTTAAAAATAAGAGCGCGGACAAAATGTTCGAAAATGAGTAAGTGTTTACTCTAAGAGTGAAATCGACTGGAAATATACAATTTATTTTTCCCGATTTGTGTGTTTGTTTGTGTTTCTAGAGTATCAAACGGTTTTCGATGTTGTTGTACTGATCTGGTCATATAAAAAGTTACTTTATACAATAATAAAAGTAATTTGATTATTTAATATTTCACAAGAGGTTTAAATGACCGCTTTTAGGCAATATGTGAATACGGGGAATGAAAAAGGGGTTGGGGGATTAATAAACTTAGTTCTATGTGGTACAAAAAGTCACCAAATTTTAAAAGGGTGTGTAATAATATACACATTTTTTTTGTACTTGAAATTGAAAAACAGTCAAAATGACCGCCTTCGGCAATCTAGTGTTAAGGTAATTATTTCGCGTGCTATAGATTCAAAGGTGGTCTATACGTTAATCTCTGCGGGTTACATGACATAGTGATATAAATGGGAATGAATTAGCATGTTCGAAAGGCAAAAACATCCCTAATTTCTACTGTGTCCGTAAGATCTAATCCTGGATGCAGTATTTCAAAGACAATCTGGTCTGATTACTCATACCGTAGAACTACTTCGCTGTTTTCACATAGGAAGAGAGAGATCAAAATTACTTTAGGGGTCATACCAGGTCACTGCTGAATTAGATCACTCACGTCCAAATGGGCCATCAATGAAGTAGATTTTTGCGTTTTGTGTGAGGATGAAGTGGAAATAAACACATACTTTGTAGATGTGCATCTCAAAGTAGCAGAAGACATAGACTTTTTGGGAAATATGAAATTGGCACTCTGGCACGTCTTTCTAATATACTCGTTTCGCTTTTTCCTTCCTTATTTTTTAGGTACCTAAGATGAGCACAATGTCTCCGGATGGTACGGCTGCTAGAGATTTGGTGGCTGTACATCCTTTAACCTAACCTAGACATTAGACCTATCGTACCAAATTGGGGTTTTTGTGAAAGTGTATAAATACCTTGAGCTTATTTAATTCATCGTCGGACAAATCCTTCTGAACTATGTTGGATAACCCAGAATTCAGACTTGGTATTGTTATGTTTGCTCTGTATGTGAACATATCAGGCTTTTCGGTATCAATTGCATGTTGCAGTTCCACATTAATCCAACCGTCATACTCTATAAAAGACTTCAAACAAAAATAATTATTAAGGCTAAATTTAGAAACCGGATGCGATATCACTTACCTGGCATAATGAAAACGTCGCAAACAGAAAGAATAATATAATAAATTGCTTTAAAAACATTTCGTTAAATAGTACTAGGGAGCCGCTTAACAATGTGTATATTAACACCTCAGTCTAATATGAGGTGGAAAATACATGAAAATAGCAGTCACATTAACTACAAGAATTTTTATCGAAATTACAGGGTGACGCATAACAATAATCGATAAAAAGCTGTCACTCAAAAGTGCTAGTGTGTACACCGCTTTAGGACTGACAGTTGACAACTATGAATATTTTCGTGGTTGTCTCATGGAAACTGGTTAGGCGTATATTTCTGAGCAGCAAAGAATTTTTTAAAAAACAAATCCTTATTTTTGGAAATTAAACTTTTTCAGGCGTCATATTTGCATTTGTGTGCATAATGATGCCTGATACCTTACCGGACATGGATTTTGATGTGGCAGAAGAGGTGGCATCAACTTCCATTAGTCAATCACTTGTTGCTTCCATATCAAAAGCAACAGAAAAAACGAATGAACGTAAAAGAATGCGAATTGAGAAATCAAATTCATCCCTGAACATTGATATATCAGAGCTTCGAGAAAAGCTGGTGAATCATGATCCAAATGATCAAAACAAATTTGGAATACTAAGTGTATTGTCAGATGTTTATATTCAATGTTCTCCAATGATGAAAGAAACTGAAGGTGCTAATAACAAAAACAAGAATACCACATCGAACAATAAAACAAAATGGTGTCCACCCATTTTTGTTTTTAATGTAAACATTAAAGCCCTAGTAGAATCTTTGAGAACCACTATCAAGGATTCAGAGTTCAAAATCAAAAATATAAATAAAAATAAGAGCAAAATTTATTTTGCTGATCCCGATGTCCACACTTCGATGATGGCGATCTTGAGAGCTAAGGAGATCCACTCTTACTCTTTCACTCCAAAGGAAATGAAGCAAGTCGGTTTAGTCTTAAGAGGACTTTATTCATATAACGATCCCAATGAGGTCAAGGCCGAATTAGACATTGTGGTTCCCAATATAGTGGCTTCGGTAACCAAATTTTCAACGCCTAAGTCAATTAAAAATGGCATAGACACAGGCTTATTTTTAGTGTCATTAATGCCAGGCAAAAATATTGGTGATATCGCACATGTAAAATCATTGTTTCTCCAGGATATCTACTGGGAAAAACCAAAGAATAAATCAGGTGATATCCAATGTCATAGATGTCAGAGGTGGGGCCACGTTGCACGCAATTGTAATGCAAAATATAATTGCATGAAGTGTGATAAAGTTCACGGGCCAGGAGAGTGTCAAAGATCGCGCACGGATACTTCAGAGCCATATTGTGTAAACTGCAAAGCATTTGGTCATCCAGCAAACTGGAAAGGATGTCCTTCATTTAAAAAATATCATGCAGGTAAACAAAAAAACATAGAAATAAATCGTGAGGATAAAAATATTGCCATGAAAAACGTTAGCAACGCCGTTAACTATCCTACCGTAACCCCAACCAAATTATTTTCCAGCTTTTTTAAGAAAAACACTCAACAAAAGCCATCCATTGTTGATGACTTTCTAAAACTTGCAAATTATTTTTTGGAACCAGAAGAAATGTCACTTGAAGAAGAAATCTCTATGTTTCTAAATAACTTTAAAGACATGGAAAAACCTAAAGCCAAAGCAGAATTCCTAAGAATTCTGAATAAAGTACGTCAACAATATGGTCCATAGAGTTATACATTTATTAACATTCAATGTCAGATCACTTAACGATAAAAGCAGGCAAGTTGATCTACAAAGAACACTGGTTTATAATAACATTGATGTTGGTTTCATCCAAGAATGTCACCTGAGGAGAAACAGAAGGGTAAGAATAGACGGGTACAATGCTATTCATGATCAATCATCTATTGGAGTTGCTATATTCATAAAAAAGAATATTCATTACACCAGGATCCAGGTTGATGTGGGTATTAATACATGCCTGATCACTTTAGACGCAACACATAACGGAGCGCAGAAAAAGTATGTACTGGGTTCTGTATACATCCCATGTAATTATCCACCATTACAATTGGAGTCAGATCTGGAAAAAAAGTTGCAACTTTGCTCTAGCTTCGATGGCTTTATCCTTGGTGGAGATCTAAGTTCAAGGAGTCCTTCCTGGGGAGATCCTGCGGAGAATACAAATGGAAAAGCTTTAAAGGCTTGGCTGCAATCGAATGTATTAGATGTTAAACGCATTTGTGATACATCTCCATCTTACCCAAATGGTCCATCATACTTAGATCATTTCCTAATCAGTACAGGCTTAGTTGACAGTAATTCCACAAACTTCAGCATTTCATCATTGCCAACATTTTCGCATCATTTTCCTCTGAAGTTAAACCTGAAACTAGACTGTTTGGAAATTATATTAAATACACCGAAAACGTTCATTACATATAAAAATACAAACTGGGATCATTTTCGGTCAGATTTGGAAGCTGCGTTACTGGATTGTATGCCCCCATCAGATAAAAATTTGGAAAATCATGAAATTGATACTTCGATTCTGGATTTTAACCGATGTTATAATGCTGTTCATGAAGCTCACTCACAGAGGATAGCGGTCAGTGATGGAAAGTTTCCCCTTTCTGAAAGATCAAAAAGGTTATATAAGATAAAATATCAATGGCAGAAGGAACTTAAAAAAATCTTTCATCGAACTGGAAATCGTATCAGCCGTGAGTATAAAATTCTGTCAAAACAAATAAGTCTTTTAAAGATTATTATAAAAGAGTCCATACAAATCGAGCAAGCAAAACTGTTCAACTCCCGCCTGCAAAACATCAAACCTGGTCCGTCCGCTTTTAAGGAAATTCGTCGTTTCAGCGGCAGTAAAAAATCTCCATTCTGCCAACATATTGTCGTTAATGATAACAGTGTAACTAATCCGTCAGAGATAGCCAACCACTTTCACCAGTATTATTCGTCCGTTTTTCAAGAATCTGTTCCCAATTTTCCAGTTGATGATATTCATACACGAATTGCGTCATTTTCCTTATCAATACCTTCGCATATTTACTCTTTTAACAATCAACACAATTCTATTATCAATTTCACTACGTCACAAAACATCAAATCTATTATTTTGAAAATAAACGCCAAGAAATCTTGCGGCATCGATGGGATCTCAAATTTCATATTACGCAGGTTTCCAGATGCAGCCTTAAATTTTTTAAGCAACCTCTTTAATAACTCCATCAACAACAGGCATGGAAAGTAGCAAAAATAATTTCAATTAAGAAGAAATTGAATAGTGACGCAGTCACCGATTTTCGTCCTATTTCACTTCTGTCAAATGTGGGCAAAATTTTCGAGCATATTATAAAAAAGAAAATAAAAAACGAATTTATTATCAACCCTATATCGGATTTTCAATTTCGATTTCAAAAGCAACATTCAACACAACATGCGCTTCTCAAGTTTCATAGTGACATCACGGCAAACTTGAGAAATCAATTTTGTACAGTAGCCATATCATTAGATATTGAGAAGGCGTTTGATTATGTCTGGCACAAAGGAATTATTTATAAGCTGATTGACTTAGGTATTGACCCATTCCTGGTCAGGATTATAGATAATTACCTTACTGAGCGGACATTTTTTGCCCAAATCTACGATGAAAAGTCAAGATACGGATTGATTAACAGTGGTGTTCCACAAGGAAGCGTATTGGCACCATTCCTGTTCAACATTTTTCTCAACGATTTCCCCCATTTAAGAAATCAGTCAAAAGCTATCCTCTATGCCGATGATTGTTTAATTTATGCACATGATGTCTCTCCAGAACAAGCTCTAAAATATGCGTTTGATCATTTAAATCATATAAACCAATATTACTCAAAATGGGGAATAAAGATTAATGCTGCCAAATCTGAAGCCATCTGCATAAGAAACGCATCAGGGAAATGTCCAAGTCAAAACCAGCATAAAATACCTTGGGATCACCTTTGACAAGCTTCACAAATTCAATTTGCACGGGCGAAATACATTGCGGAAGGCAAAACAGTATGCTGGTTTATTCTCATACTTGTTCAACACCAAATATTTACCACAAAAAACCAATCTCCTTCTCTACAAAGTGGCAATTAGATCTGTCCTCGTATACGGGTTCCCAATATGGTTTTCCATTTCTCCAACGATTTTGAAAGAAATAGAAATCTTTGAGAGGACAATATTGAGGAGGTGTGTTGGTAAAAAGTACGAGAACCCAACAAAAATGCACTCTAATAACTACATCTACGACTTATCCGAAGTACAACCGTTCGGCCTTTATGCACTTGAGCTTCAAAGACATTTTGTTGACAAACTTCCCATGCATGTAAATGGCTTAATGCAAGATATTCATGAATCAGAAAAACATTTTTCATGGAATAATACGTCTTACCTCTCGCCTATTGGTATCCTCAACGAACGTCTTGACACTGACCCTGATAGATTGTCACATCAGTTTTACATAAAATCAACTCCAGGAACACAACGGGGTTGAGCAATTAATTGACTTGTATTTTCCTGCAAATAATACATCGACTTTAATTTTAATAAGTGATACATAATTCCAATGAACTTACCTGTGATATTTACTATTAGCTTAATATAAACATTCGATTAATTTTTGTAATTCTTACTGTGATATTTATATATTTAATTTATTTTTAATAATTCTTTAACTTTATTTTAAAGTATTCTTTTGTTTACATTTGTAAGCGCTCTGTTTGTCATTGCCTAAACAGACATCTATTTCGTTTTTGTTATTTTGTTTTTAAGTCTATTTATATTTGGCAGACGTCAATTGCGCTGTCCGCTAATGTATAGGCCGGGAGAAAGCCTTTTCTCTTTCTTACTGCATGTTTTCACATTTATCATATGTAATTATCGTTTGCAATGTTGCATATCTCCTTCAATGTGTTAGAATAAGACGTCTATAGTTCTAACTAGTCTAATCATTATCTGTACATGAAACTATGTTATCGAAAAGAAGAAGAGTCTCAATAAATTTACTTACTTTTACTTTACTTTGTCTCATGAATGACGAAGATGTAGAGTTGGGTAGTTTCAGGACTAACTAGTTCGTTGGAATCATGGTATAATAATAGAAGGTAACAGCAAGTGTTGTTGTACAACAAACGATGCAACAACCACATGGAAATTTGTTGTTGTAAGTTATATTAGTGTCAACGTCATTTGACAAAAAAATGTAAACAAACAAATTATCAACAATTTATATTTGTTTTGAAAATTAAATATTTTCGAATCCTCAATAAAAAAATTTGAAAAACGTGAATGAAAAACTATAGAATTTATTTTTCTATCGCTTCCTCATCTTTCCTATAATTGAGCCATTGCCACTTATATGTGCAACACATATGAAAATGCTGGGAATAGCGAGTTATTCCTTGAAGAAAGATTTGCTTCCTCAAACATTCCCAACTGGCAGATTGAGTAAATTGAATACTGGAGCACATTTAATAAAGAATAATTTCAAATTTTATGGGTTCCCAATTTTCCTGTTGCGTGATTTTTAAAAACGTAATTTGTCAAATTCATATTGACACTGGTATTGCATTGGGATCAAATCAGCTGGGATTTGCTGTTACTTTTTATAATTGTACCATGGTTGGAACCAAGGTGTATTTAATAAGGTGTATGCATCAGATACAACAACAAATATTTTACGTTCCCACGACAATCGGATCTACGCTCCGAAACGACCCGAGTTCGACTCGGCCAGGGATTGTCAACTCAGTTTTTTCCACAGGTGAGCAATTCATGTCGGCAGCTTTGCTCGCCATTCTTTGTGCTCAGGTCTCACCTCACACCGCGACTGGTCACGCAGCTTCATTGCCAGCTGTTCCCTGCAGCCTTCGACATCTAGCACCTTAACTCCAACAGCCCCGAGAAATTCCATCCTTTCTCAGCAACCTGTCCAGAACTCCAAGTGGTACTGTTCGGTTTGCGTGGAAATCATACGGAGAAATATGACATCTGTAAGGTGCAATTGTTGCAGAAACTGGTGCCATATGAGAAGATGTACCATCCTGCGTTCACACAGGAATTGGAATCCAGGCTTTGTAGCCGATTTCTGTTCTAACAATCCAGCAGTATCCGCTAGAATCCAGTGGAGTCCTTCCAGTACTACGGCTAGCACTCCGTCTAGTTTTCCATCCAGTAGTACTGCTACTAGTGGTAGAGCTAGTTATTCCGTTAGCTCTTCCTCCAGTTCTGCTGTTAGCTCCCCGGCTAGTTTTCCATTAAGCAGAACTCCTACCAGTTCAAATGCTGGTAGTTCCACTAGTTATTCTACTAGTGATTCGCGTACTACGGCTAGCACTCCGTCTAGTTCTCCATCCAGTAGTACGACCACTAGTGCTCATACTGGTAGTGAAGTTAGATATTCTAGCTTCTCTTCCTATTCTACGGCTAGCACTCCGTCTAGCCATTCATCAAGTAGAATTCATTATAGTGTTCCGACTAGCACTCCTTCTAGTCATCCTATTCCAACAACGAATGCCCATCCAGACAACAGCGTTACAGGCAGGTTTTCCGTTCGCCGAATAACTCCACCCGCCTGCCTCCACAGCAGCAGTCCATGCAGGGGAGTGATCCAAATACCTCATTCCTAATCATGCAATTTAATTGTAATGGTCTTAGGAATAAGGTAATTGAGATCACAAACTTCATGCATGAAAACAATATCCTCATTGCTGCCTTGCAAGAGACGAAGCTGACCAGTAGTTGTTCCTTATCCTCCTCCGGGAATTACAATATCATTCGGCGAGACAGAGATAGAGACCATGGCGGGGGACTCGCATTCATCATCCAGCGAGATGTCAGATATACTCTGACTACCCCTCCGTCTCCTTCCCAGTCTGATCCTTTCCTGGAGGTTTTGAGCATTTCAGTTCATTCCGACGATGCTGAAATTGAAATTGTGAATGTATATATTCCGCCCGTCAACAGCATTGGGGCTAATTATCATCCAAGCATCATCCATCTGCTGCAGGGAGATAATAAACTTGTTCTTGGCAAATTTCAACGCTCATCATGAGATATGGTATTCTCAACTTCCAAATGATCCTCGCGGTGTTCTTATTGCAAACCAGATAGACGAGTCCGATTTCGCTTCCATCAATGAGGAATCCTCTACCAGAGTCACTGCCAGGTGTTCGAGCTCTCCGGACATTTCCATCGCCAGTCCATCGCTCCTACCATATACTTCCTGGCAAACCAAGGTCGCTTTAAATTCAGACCATATTCCCATCCTGGTCACGGTAGAGAAACCCAGCGATTTCGTGGAGCCCGATCAGCGTACTTTCATGAATTATAATAAAGCCAACTGGCACGGCTTCACAAAATTCATTGAGGACTCCTTAAGTCGTATGCCGCCGCCCGTATGTGCCAGAAAGGGTGAGAAGATTTTTCGAGAAATTATTCAAAAAGCGGCAAAACGCTTTATTCCTGCGGGTAGAATTCCTCTAATGAGACCAAATTATCCATCCAAGGCATCCAGATTGGCACAGCAACGCGACCAACTCCGTGCCGAAAGCCCCGCTGACGACAGAATTCCGCAGCTTAGCGCTGAAATAGATGCTCTAGTCCTTGAGCACAGGCGCTCTAAATGGTTAGAACACCTTAACCACTGCAACATAAATTCCAAGCAGCTATGGTCCACAATTAAGAGTCTATCTGGTTCCAAAAGAAATAAAAATCTCCCTGTTATTTCCTTCGATAACATTCAACATTCCGATGCCAAAAAATGTGCAATGCAGTTCTGCCGCCAATTCATTGAGCATCCATCTTCGCAGAACAGGACCAAGCGAGCAGTTATCCGGAGATCCAAGAATCTTAAAAGAGACTTGCAGCCACTATCATTTACATCCAGCGAGGTAGAGGCAATTATCTTCAAATCCAAACCATCCAAAGCCCTTGGTCCAGACGGCATATCCATGTTCATGTTAAAGAAGCTTGGAGCAATAGGGCTGGGCTATCTGACCAAAGTCCTCGAGTTATCGATGTCACAGTTGGTAATTCCTGACATTTGGAAAGTTGCCCGGATTATTCCAATCCTAAAAACTGATACATCCGCTACTAATGGGGAATCCTACCGTCCGATTTCTCTTCTGTCACCAGTAGCCAAGGTTTTAGAGTCTCTATTGCTTCCGTCCCTGAAACAGCATTTCGTTCTTGCTCCCCACCAACACGGTTTCAGGGAATCATATAGCACAACAACGGCTTTGCAATAAATTACTTCCAAGATTGCGAATGGCCTCAATCAGCGACGACCACCTGAACGGACCATTGTGGCAGCTCTAGATCTGTCCAAGGCGTTTGATACGGTCGATCATTCCGAGCTGATTTCTGATATCACAAATTCCACCCTTCCATGTGATATCAAACGTTGGCTTGCCAACTACCTTAATGAGTTCCGTGGGCAAAAATCCAAATATCGCAAGATCAAAATGTTCAACATGTATCTTGCGAAACTCCCCATTCCTACACCAGATGTTTTTAGTGGTGTCGTACGCCGATGACTGTACGATTATTTCGTCCGGCGTTAACATTGACGACGTAAGTGCAAGAATTTCCAACTATCTAGCCACCATCACCAACTTCTTCCGGGAGCGCAATCTAAAATTTGTTGCGTGCTAGGCCTCACGGTTCAAAAATAAATTATAAAAAAATAAAATAAAATTGCCGACAGCAGATCCGCGACGTTTAGATCGTGGCTGCCGGCAAATAAAAAATGAACCGGATATGCTTGGCTGAGATCTAAGAGGCAAGTGAACAGCGTTGCAAAAATGTGGGAGTAAGGTTTGCCAATTAGTGGCAACGTAACGCATATCATAGACCTATCGAGAATACAACCCTGTAATGATCGTAATAGGTCTGTACAGGACAACAAAGCAAAAAAAGATAAATGTCAGGAAAATGCGGGAAAATTTTGGGAAAGTGGGAAAATTTACGATGGCGGCGGGCATATAAAAAGGATAACGGGGGAAAATCTGGCAGAAGTTTTTTTGGTGTTTCGGCAGAAGACATATTAATCAACAGTTTTTTTTGCAAAAAAATATCCCCTTTTTTTGAATCAAAAAAAAAGTAACAAAAACGACAACAGTTTTATTTGTGTTTTTTTTTAATAAACACTTGTGTTTTATTGTATGTGCTGCTTATGCATTTGTGCGAGCAAAATAATGTGAGTAGTGCGAATTGTTAGTGTGTTTTTTTTTAATGTTGAATGTTTTGTGTTGTTTTTTGGTTATTATTTAAGACGTCGCCAAGATCAACTGCAACAATCAGTAAAACGTCCACTGACCCCTCCAAGTCCTTGTACGGAGGTGGTCAGCAAAAATTTGAGGAATTTGTTGGGAATATATAGACGGCAGGAGGTGTCATCCCGGCCAGAATAGCCTGCGACAAGTGCCTTCGCCAGCTGTTCCAACGGCAAACCAAATTGGGGGATAATGGCCAACAAAATCCTGGTGTCCAGTTGCCTATTGAAATGCGAGATCTGAAAAGAAAAGATGAAACTATAAGCATATGGAAACCAGGTAACCTTTTATGCACTTAAATACTCACCGGTGTTGAGCCAAAATTTAAATGTTTCGCCAAGAGCCCAAATGCATTGATTGTGGCTGAAAAGATGCAAGGAAATTAAAAGTTAATAAAAAGAAATTATATACATTTGAACATAAAAAGACACCAAAACAAAAATAAGCAAAAGAAAATCCCTAACAAACTAAACTAAAAGACAAAAATTTTTTTTATATACATTTTTAATTAATAATATAATAATTTAGTAGTAAGTAGTATTTAAGAATTTTATATGTTAGAATTTTTAACGCCAGGAGGTTTACGAATAGTGTAGGGTTACCCTGAAATTCCAATTAGAATCTTTCTTGTGTTATTTTGTTGGGGGACCAAAATGGTAATGTCCCCGAGTACCAACTAAGAGAGCTCTTTTAGGTGCGATATAAAGTAGCAAAGTTGCCAGATTGGCCAGATGTATAATTGGATAGAAAGGTAGTCCGAATAAGTGAATTTTCGTTATCGTCCGGTTGTTAGAAATTCATTATACTGACTAAATTGTTCTTTGTTAGGTTTAAGTCAACAAAAAAATGAATATAATAAATGGTTTTAATGTCTAAGTTTTATAGATTAATATGAATTGTTGAATGTTCTTTGTAAGGGAGGATAATAGGATGATGTAGTAATGTGGTAAGTGTGTGTGGAAATAGGGGCCCTTTTTAAGAGTGATTGTTAGTGAGGATCAAAGGGTCAAGGTTGGGCGGGCTGAGTGTGGGGACAATATCACCAAGTTCCCTTGTTATGGCTGTATGTGTGTGTCGTTTTATTTTTGTTTGTGTTTGTCTTTTCGATCCATTTCTTACATCGATTGTTCGTCCCCTAGGGCTGATGGTGGCAGGGTTATGGATTCACCCCTAAAGCGGTGCCCCGACGAGCTAGTTGGAACCCCACCATAGCGCCGCAGTAGGCGGTACGCAACAGTATGGCGCCCAAAGAAAAATTATTGTCCTATCGTCCAAAATTTATAAGTGCAATACAACATCAGGCACTATATATGCGCAAAACAAAGGCGCCAAAACAATAGGATGATGAGGATAAAATAAGTAAGATACGTTGTGCAATAACACCTACGCACCGAACAATAGACCATAGGGCAAAATAGATGAAAACATAATATCGCATTTTCTAAGTGCTAACGGATATTGCATCCACATATTTTTAATCAAATCTGTGATAATTGTGCAATATTTAGTTTAAGAATTTAGAAAATTAGGATATTATGTTCCATAAGTAGGGTCTAGTGCAATAGCTCTTGTTCGTTAATTGTAACAATGAATGTATTGTGTTAATGACCTGTGTTTTATGTTTTCTGTTTGTTGTTTTTTATAAAGTAGTTGAAATAGACTAAAGGATGACATAGGGGAAAAGTGCAATATCTGCTGTGATCGTAGTCATCATAGACTGGATTGCATTATTCTCTGAACACGAGATCTTTTTTCGTCTATATTGAAGAAAACTGCCGTGGTGTTACCTTTTTAAGGAAATGTAAATGTAATGTAAAGTCCAGTCAGTCCATACGCCATAACAACCCACTAGGACACCTATGAAAATTTTTGAATATAATAAATCCAAAACAACCACACACTTTAATCCACATACAACTGAAAATACATCTTATTGCCTCCCGTATGTGTAATTTGTGTTGTATAACTAAACTTACTGTTTTATTTTTGTCAATTTTAGTTCGTAGAAAAGTAGTTTTATTAACTAGATATTAAAAACTAATAATTCGCATAAACCTATTCAACTGTCAAATTCTAATTTCTCATGAGCGAAAAAGCAGCAAATAATAAAAGAAGAACAAAGAGAAACCGATCGCTAACATTTGATTTGAGCCGATCGTCAATTTCCTCACCAATGCCCAAACAAAATAAAAAAACAACAGAACCAAATATGCAAAACCCAAAAACTAATGTCGACCCATCTATCCGGGATTTGTCAGGTTCGATAACCAATCCTACTCCAAGCACTAGTGCCGCCGCTAGAGTGTCCCAAAATGCCCCTCAGCCGCCTTTTCAGACCATTACGCCTATCCAACCCGTTGAAGTGGAAAATATAGTTAGGGGTTTAGTTCAAGAGAGCTTGAACCACGCAACAAATAATCTGCAATCTCTGGTTCAGGAGAGTGTGAGCCGGGAGATGGATAAAGTATACGGAGTAATCGATAGATTAAGCGACGCGGTGTCAAGCTTATCAATTGGTGCCCGTAACGATTACCCAAACCCGGCCACACCATCACAACATCATGAAGTCCCCAGACCCCCTTCTGAAAACTATCATCAATATCCCCCTCAAAATAGAGATCCCCATAACCCCAGCACGTATCGTAGGAACACTGTCACCCCTTCCTGCTTTAGTTCGTCAAGTGGACAAGGGATTAAAGTTGAAAGGTTTGGGTTGAATTTCTCGGGCAGACCAAATAGTCTGTCTGTAGAAGATTTCATATATCGACTAGAATATTTCCAGCAGCATTATGGTCTGGTATGGGAGGATATTTTAAGCGAGTTTCACATCCTCGTATCAGGTCAAGCATATGAGTGGTTTTGGTTACAGCAGCGCAACAACAATATAGTTGATTGGACATCACTCAAAAATGGTTTGTTAGAGCGGTTTAAAACCAGACGAACATGTTTCGAGGAAATGAGAGATTTACTTGAAAGGAAACAACAGCCAGGAGAATCTATAGATACATTTTTCCACGATATTAATTTAATGAGGTCAAAATTAGAAAGACCAGTGGCAGAAGAAGAAATGATATCCTTGGTTAAAAAGAATTTGCGTAAGAATCTTTCAAGCATAGTTTACTCCATGAAAGTGTCATCCCTCGAGCAATTGAGAGTAGAATGTTTGGAAGTGGAAAGAACATTCTTTCGTCGAGAGACAACACCAAATCCACCTCCAACAATAAATAGGCCTTTCAGGGTAAATTCAATTCAGCCGGAAGAAGAAGAAGAAGTAGGGAAAATCCATGTTTTTGAGGAACAAGATGAAGTAGTAGAAGTTTCGGCGATAAATAATCCCTTGATTTGTTGGAACTGCCAAACCCCAGGTCATGGTTTTAGGGATTGCCCATCGGCGCAAAGAAGTCTGTTTTGTTTCAAGTGTGGAAGGCAAAACACCATAACACCCAAATGCGTATCTTGTAGATCGGGAAACGGGAAGAAGAACGTGGTTGCCGCGGGGAACCAACGTTCTTCCGATCAACCCGCGATTCCGAACCCCCAGATGAATTAAAAGACCAAGAAAAGAATGAACCGAATTATCCTCAAATGAGACATTATTTGCCTTTAGAGATTAGGGAAGAAAATTATTCTAAAATCCGATCAAAAATCTTCCAAGACAATAGAGGCGAAAATAAAAACCCAGAAGTTGAAAAAAATGCACATACGAATATCAAAACAAACAAAAAAATTCTAAAGTTAAGGCAGAAACACAAAGAAAACAAACAACTAAGAAAAGTTTTATCAGAGGCTATAGTCAGATCCCAAGATGAGAAAGATCCAAGACCATATGCTATAGTGAATCTGGAAGGGAAACAAGTTAAGGGTCTCCTAGATTCCGGAGCTACTGTAAGCATATTAGGTAGGAACTGTCGAGAAATTGTGGAAGAGTTGGGAATAAAAATCAGCACCTATATCTCCAACGTCAGCACTGCTTCTGGACAAAAGCACCGAATATTGGGGAAAATAAATGTCAACGTGGAATACGAAAATAAATCAAATAAAATTACACTGTATCTATGCCCCGATCTAGAGCAAGATTTATATCTTGGAGCCGATTTTTGGAAAAGGTTTAACATAGCCCCACAAATATTCCCGATGGAAGAAATCGACGTAGAGCTACAACGAAAATTGCATGGCGATTCATCAAATAAAGATCCGAAAATGCACACATTAACAAAAGACCAACAATTAAAATTGAACGAGGTCATAAAAAGCTTCCCAACGTTTGAAGAGAAGGGTTTAGGTTGCACCAAACTGGAGAAACACTCCATAAAATTGGTAGAAGGAGCTAACCCGGTTAAGGATAAACACTATCCCCTATCTCCAGCGGTCCAAGAAATAGTATATAAAGAGATAGATAACATGCTCGCACTCAATGTCATCGAGGAGAGCGATTCAGCCTGGAGTAATCGGACGACTGTTGTGAGAAAACCGAATAAAAACCGATTTTGCTTGGATGCTAGGAAGTTGAATGCTTTAACAATAAAAGACGCTTATCCTCTCCAGAACATAGACGGTATCCTTAGTCGTATAGACCAGACCCATTACATAAGCAGCGTCGACCTGAAATATGCCTTCTGGCAAATAGAGTTAGAAGATGAAGCAAAACCGTATACTGCCTTCACGGTTCCAGGTCGACCGCTATACCAATTTCGGGTAATGCCCTTTGGCTTATGTAATGCGGCTCAGAGACTTTGCCGTCTTATGGACAAAGTGATACCCGGAAGGTTAAAATCAAATGTTTTTATATATCTGGATGACTTGCTGATAATAGCCGATGATTTTGAACACCACCTAAGTTTGTTAAAGGAAGTAGCGGAGTGTTTGCAAAAGGCCAACCTCACCATAGGATTAAAAAAGTCATTATTCTGCTTCCGGGAACTTAGATATCTAGGATTCATAATAGGCGGTGGAAGTTTGAAAACGGATCCTGAAAAAGTTAGTGCCATCATGAAGATCCCAGTACCAAAATCGCCT
This sequence comes from Musca vetustissima, assembly GCF_032173495.1. Lineage (NCBI taxonomy): Eukaryota > Metazoa > Arthropoda > Insecta > Diptera > Muscidae > Musca > Musca vetustissima. Next base: position 51,809 of record NW_026880211.1, read on the forward strand.
AGAGAAGTACGAAGCTTCCTTGGAACGGCTGGATGGTATAGGCGATTCATTAAAGATTTCGCCACCATTGCAGCAGCCTTGACCGATACTTTAAAAAAAGGTCAAAAGTTCACGATCACCCCCAGAGCCATGGAATCATTTAATACACTTAAATATGCCCTCACTTCAGCACCTGTCCTTCGCCATCCTGACTTCCAAAGAGAATTCTTCATCCAATGCGATGCATCAGAATATGGCATCGGAGCAGTATTGTTCCAGAAGAATGACGATGGTGAGGAAAATCCTATTGCATTCTACTCCCAAAAATTAAATTCCGGGCAAAGAAACTATTCCGTGACAGAGAAGGAGTGTTTAGCAGCAGTTCTAGCAGTGAAACGTTTCCGCCCGTACGTAGAACTGATGAAATTTACTATTATAACCGACCACGCAAGCCTCAAGTGGCTTATGTCGCTGAAGGATCTCAGCGGTAGGCTTGCGCGATGGTCTCTTCAGCTGCAGGCGTACGATTTTTCTATTGAACACCGAAAGGGTTCGGAAAACGTTGTAGCAGATACACTGTCTCGAATGCCGATAGATTCTGATTGGATAGTGGAAGAAATCGATTGCGATGATATTCTAGATTTTGAAACGACTGCCTTTGACAGCGAGGAATACTCCGAACTACGTGAAACGATCAGGAAAAACAAAAAAATCCTACCGGACCTAAAAGTAGAAGGCAACAAAATATTTATTCGAACAAAGAACTTCGATGCTGACCTGGCCGAATTCGAATGGAAATTATGGATACCTCTTGATATCACCTACGCATTGATTGAAAAAGCGCATATTTATAAGGATGCAGTACACGATGGTATAAATAAAACATTAAATCGATTGAGAAATTTTTATTATTGGCCAAAGATGGTTTCTCAAGTGAGGCAGTATGTAAGAAATTGTACGACGTGTAAGGAAACAAAACCGTCAAACCAAAATATGAATCCTTGCATCGGAAGTGAAGTGGTTACGGAGAGACCATTTCAAAAATTATATGTTGATTTCCTGGGTAAATACCCACGATCAAAACAAGGAAACGCATATATATTCATTGTCCTCGATCATTTCACGAAATTTACATTTCTACATGCCATGAAAGAAGCAACCGCTCAAAATGTAGTACATTTTTTAGAGCATCAGGTGTTCCATACCTTTGGCGTTCCGGAAGTCATTCACAGTGACAATGGAAAACAATTCGTTTCCAAAACGTTTGAACAAATGATAAAAAATTACCAGATACAGCATTTAACAACAGCATATTACTCACCACAATCAAACGCTTCGGAACGAGTGAATCAATCAGTGCTAGCGGCTATCCGAACATACGTTGAAAATGACCATCGCGACTGGGACTTATATTTACCCGAAATAGAGAATGCCCTTCGAACCGCAGTACATGCATCCACTGGCGTAAACCCATTTTTCGCCCTATTCGGATATAATATGTTTACTAGTGGTGCTGATTATAAACTGGCAAAAAAGCTCAAGTCCCTTACTGACCACCAAATTGAACAACTTTGCAAAAATGATAGGCTTGAAGTTATGAGAGAGAGGATTAAAAATAATATGCACCAGGCATTCCAAAATAGCTCAAAAAGATATAACCAAAGAGCACGTGTGATCAAATTCTTACCAGGTCAAGAAGTCTATAGACGAAATCACACTCTGTCCGACTTCAAAAATAACATAAATGCCAAATTTAGTAAAAAGTTTTTAAAATGTCGAATTGTCAGACCAATAGGAAATAACATGTATGAGCTTGAAACCATACAGGGCAGACCGCTAGGTAATTTTCACGCCAAAGACATTAAAATATAAAACGTGCAATAATTCTGTGATATAGTTATATAAGTGCAATATTAGGTTTTTAAAAATGTATGTTTGTGAACGTCCATTTATTTAATTATATTTGCATTTATTTAATTATATTATAAATTATTAAAACATTTTATATTTTATTAGGCAAAGAAATAATTTTTTCTATCACCCGGCAAGCTATTATGAAATTTCCATGTTAATAATATTCAAATCTATAAAAGGTGTTACAATTCTGTGATATAAGATTCAAGTGTAATATTAAGTTTTAAAAATGTATGTATGTTTATGTCCATTTTTTTTACCTTTGCATTTATTTTGATTATATTAGAGATTATTAACAAATTTTATATATTTATATTTTATTAGGCTTAGGAAATTTTATTTTGCGACTAGCGGTTAGGAAATTTCCCTGCCCACATATATTAAAAATATAAAAGAAAATCAATATTTCTGTGATATAGTTTTTTAAGTGCAATATTAGGTTTAAAAAAAATTTATGTTTGTGAACGTCTTTTTTTTACCATCTTGCATTTGCAAACTATGTTTAGAAATTATTGATCTATTTTATATTTTTAAATTTATTAGGCTAGGAAATTTTTTTTTGATTGCCCGGCTTTGAGACAACAGGGTGTGGGAGTTCCCCACGTTGGGACTAGAACCGCAATTTCAATGAAACTTAACATCACAAAAAAATAAAACGACCTTATAAATCATAACTAAATGCCTGGTCGACTGACAACACTAGACTTCAAGTACGCATTGGTATGTTAAACACACCCGAATAAACACAACCTTCGTATTGGAACAAAACAGAAACACCCTCTAGGCATGACCAAATAACTATGAAACACCGCAGTGATTTATTGCACGTATCGATGAATAATTTTTACACCAACAAAATTATACCATTTGGATACATTTAAATATGTGATATTGTGTAAAAAGTATAGCATAACATAAATTGGCGGAGACATTGATATGCGGTTTAAATTCGAAGAAGCATGTTTTAATAAATAGAAACAAAAATAAATGTCATTTGGAACTCATGACACTTTTCATAATTTTTACACACATAACAATAAAAGTAATTACAACCTCAAACGCCAATGTCCACAAGTTTCTTAAAAAAAAATATATATATATATATACCTGCGTAAACACTACCCTCATGGGCATTGAATGAGACTTTTTACTCTGCGTAATAATTTCATGACAACCAATTTCACAACATTCCATTTTTAATATTTAACTGACGACCTGAATATATCTGAAATGTATAAGGTACACAAACAACCACTGTTACCTGTCTGCCAACATCTATGAGAACCTTAACCACCTTACCCTGATACGAAAACGAACAAGAAATTGTTTGCTACAAATCTCACAGGTATTTTCTCTCAATTTTCAAGAATTTACAACTTTATCAAGCACAACGTGAAACAACAACAAATCACAAAACATTTTTTTTCGCTATTTTCATACACAACGTGGAATATTATTATAGACAATCGCACCCTTCCCATAAATGTTTCATTAACATTGTCGCACCATTAAACAATATAAAGCATGAACAGCAAAGCCAAATATGTTTAATAAAATCACAATATAAATTTGAACAATAAAAAAATCATAATGAAATAAAAAAAAAAAAAACATAAATAAAAAATCAATGTAGCCAGCAATATGATAAAGCCCAAAGAAGACATAAAAATCTTATTTTTCCTTAAAAAATATATCAGCACAATTACTGTTTGAATTGTATTGCACGTATTACCAAGTATCACCACATCAAGTCTTTATGTAAACACAAGAGTAACCGGCCCATAAAACAAAAATATCCCATGCGAAAAAAAAACTGTCTCCAATAAAATTGTTTTGCATTGCTTACATGGTTTTACGACCACACACTAAAACAACGTTCGATGTATTATAAAGTCATCAATGTAAACATTTTATCCCCAAAATGTCCCTAGCCACTATGATTTTACACTCAAAATAAAATACCTGATGTGCACTCGCATATCTGTTTGTTTTAAAAATAACAAAACAACAAAGAATAAAAAAAAAACACTTACCTGATGGTTATGTGTGTATTTTACGTTCACGAATAATGTAATTGACTCCGGAATAAAAATAAAATAAATCACCTAGGTTCTTAGGTATTGTACTGGAGGCACATAAATTCTTCTCTACGACATTCCAATTCATCACCAATTTCATCGTATCATGGACAAGGTGTTCTTAGAGTTTGTTGGAGGATCGCAATATCAAAAGCTGGCATTAGTACCTGAATTGGTTGGCATTTAAATGTACTGAAAAGATAGGAAGAGAATCAGTAAAATGTCTTCTGGGATGAGCAAACAAAGAAAATTACCTGAGGTGTAGGTCAAACACTTCAAAAGGGGTAAAATTCCCCTACACGTCTAACCATCCAAATGGCACCAAAAAATATATATATTTTTCCAAATGCAATTTAGACGAAAATGTCCTATTTCACTATACAATATTCATAACCAAATTTAGGGATTTCCGTTCCATATTGAGGAGTTCCGAAAATGTTTATTCCAATTCTGGAAAAAGGCAAAAATATTCAAACAAAATATATTAGAATTTGGAAAACGCAATATTATAAAATTCATATCACTACTCACCCCTCCAACTGTGCAAGTTTTGGTTCATACTTAGGCTGCGCAGGTATGCTCGACTGAGGGAAACAATAATTTAACACACATGCATATGTGCGTTAAACCAAATGTGTGTGCTAACTTCATTTTTTTTAATGAATGACGCCGACGCTGCAAACGTATGCCTTCATACAAGCGGCAGCAGCACTTCATTGTGCAGCAATGCCGTAAGTGTGTGAGGACCGGTGTATGAAATCACACACACACGCACCCACATATACCGTAATGATGAGACACGATAGTATGTGCGTACCCACGCCATGTCTTGGGGTTACGCACAAACACCATACATGATGAAATTCATTGAAGAATCATTTTTACCTGAAATTAGAAAAAATCTAATAGAATATTTTCAATGAAATAAATTATCTTTTTATTACCTTATACCAATGTCCAAAGGCGCTGCTCTCCGTCCCAAATTATGCACCACCACATGGAGTGCTATTAGGTTAGGACCGATTTTTCCGTAAATTTTCTTCCAAATGGGTCATCGTGTGGTACATTGATCAGGAACACTCACAAAATCCACGCACATCACCATTTCCTTTTATATTTCTCGGAAATGGTGAAGTTTTGTTGCGTGCTAGGCCTCACGGTTCAAAAATAAATTATAAAAAAATAAAATAAAATTGCCGACAGCAGATCCGCGACGTTTAGATCGTGGCTGCCGGCAAATAAAAAATGAACCGGATATGCTTGGCTGAGATCTAAGAGGCAAGTGAACAGCGTTGCAAAAATGTGGGAGTAAGGTTTGCCAATTAGTGGCAACGTAACGCATATCATAGACCTATCGAGAATACAACCCTGTAATGATCGTAATAGGTCTGTACAGGACAACAAAGCAAAAAAAGATAAATGTCAGGAAAATGCGGGAAAATTTTGGGAAAGTGGGAAAATTTACGATGGCGGCGGGCATATAAAAAGGATAACGGGGGAAAATCTGGCAGAAGTTTTTTTGGTGTTTCGGCAGAAGACATATTAATCAACAGTTTTTTTTGCAAAAAAATATCCCCTTTTTTTTGAATCAAAAAAAAGTAACAAAAACGACAACAGTTTTATTTGTGTTTTTTTTTTTTAAATAAACACTTGTGTTTTATTGTATGTGCTGCTTATGCATTTGTGCGAGCAAAATAATGTGAGTAGTGCGAATTGTTAGTGTGTTTTTTTTTAATGTTGAATGTTTTGTGTTGTTTTTTGGTTATTATTTAAGACGTCGCCAAGATCAACTGCAACAATCAGTAAAACGTCCACTGACCCCTCCAAGTCCTTGTACGGAGGTGGTCAGCAAAAATTTGAGGAATTTGTTGGGAATATATAGACGGCAGGAGGTGTCATCCCGGCCAGAATAGCCTGCGACAAGTGCCTTCGCCAGCTGTTCCAACGGCAAACCAAATTGGGGGATAATGGCCAACAAAATCCTGGTGTCCAGTTGCCTATTGAAATGCGAGATCTGAAAAGAAAAGATGAAACTATAAGCATATGGAAACCAGGTAACCTTTTATGCACTTAAATACTCACCGGTGTTGAGCCTAAATTTAAATGTCTCGCCAAGAGCCCAAACGCATTGATTGTGGCTGAAAAGATGCAAAGAAATTAAAAGTTAATAAAAAGAAATTATATACATTTGAACATAAAAAGACACCAAAACAAAAATAAGCAAAAGAAAATCCCTAACAAACTAAAACTAAAAGACAAAAATTTTTTTTATATACATTTTTAATTAATAATATAATAATTTAGTAGTAAGTAGTATTTAAGAATTTTATATGTTAGAATTTTTAACGCCAGGAGGTTTACGAATAGTGTAGGGTTACCCTGAAATTCCAATTAGAATCGTTCTTGTGTTATTTTGTTGGGGGACCAAAATGGTAATGTCCCCGAGTACCAACTAAGAGAGCTCTTTTAGGTGAGGTATAATAAAGTAGCAAAGTTGCCAGATTGGCCAGAGGTTTAATTGGATAGAAAGGTAGTCCGAATAAGTGAATTTTCGTTATCGTCCGGTTGTTAGAAATTCATTATACTGACTAAATTGTTCTTTGTTAGGTTTAAGTCAACAAAAAAATGAATATAATAAATGGTTTTAATGTCTAAGTTTTATAGATTAATATGAATTGTTGAATGTTCTTTGTAAGGGAGGATAATAGGATGATGTAGTAATGTGGTAAGTGTGTGTGGAAATAGGGGCCCTTTTTAAGAGTGATTGTTAGTGAGGATCAAAGGGTCAAGGTTGGGCGGGCTGAGTGTGGGGACAATATCACCAAGTTCCCTTGTTATGGCTGTATGTGTGTGTCGTTTTATTTTTGTTTGTGTTTGTCTTTTCGATCCATTTCTTACATCGATTGTTCGTCCCCTAGGGCTGATGGTGGCAGGGTTATGGATTCACCCCTAAAGCGGTGCCCCGACGAGCTAGTTGGAACCCCACCATAGCGCCGCAGTAGGCGGTACGCAACAAATTATCCACTGCAAAGTCTACCGTGTCACTTTTCATAGCGACACACAATGGAGATCATTGCAAACTTCCCAAAATAATGCTCTCCGAATTGCAACCAGGTGTGTCCAGATGACGAGCGTCGATCACCTCCATGAGGAGACCAGGATGCTGTCAGTCAAGCAAGATAATGTGTTGTTGACTAGACAGTTCCTGCTGGCATGCTATCTGCCGTGTCATCCTAACCATCACACTGTGATGGCAGATCCACCTCCGCGACACATCCGCCAGGACTTCAGGCGCTATCGTGATGACATCCAAGACGTCATTCCATCGGACGTCAACAGATTGTCGATAGCGAACGCGATGAAATCCGTGCATCAACTGGCGGTCTCCGATGCCATAAATGGCAACAGATGTAATAAAGTCCTACAACAACACCCTCCTGCAATTTCGGAGAGTGAGAGGCTTCTTCCTAGGCAAACCCGTTCAATTCTGGCACAACTAAGGTCCGTATACAGCAATGTACTCAACTCGTATCGAGAGCGCATTGTCCCCGGAACCCTAAACAGGTGTCCCTCCTGCCAGCAAAGCCCTCACGACACACACCATTTATCCAATTGTCCGTCCGAGCCTACGAGTCTATTGCCCATAGACTTATGGCTAAAGTCAATAGAGGTGGCACAATTTCTCCGGCTACCCTCTTCAAATCCGAATTCCTAATTAATTAATATATTTTCCTTTTCCTTCCGTTTTCTTCTATCAACATTTTTCAGGAAAGAACTTTCGTCAACAGCCAACCTGTTACAACAACAACAAATATTTTACAAAAACAACATTGTTGTTATAGGAATTAAATTGTCATGCTGACAATAAGTTTTTGACAAAAATAAACAAAAACAATAATTTATTTTTGTCAACAACTATTCTTTGAGGAATAATTAATGAATTTGTGTATTCTTGGGTTATTGGCTGTTTTAGGTGAATGAAAAATAAAGTTTAAGACCTGGTCGCGATTAATTTTAAGTTTCCCACATGCAGCCCATGACTCTTTGTGATGTTGTTTATATTGTGAATTACAATCTATTTTTTCTATGGAGTGGCTTCAAATTTTGCCTTCTTAAAGAAAATTGTATGTCCTTCAATTTCAATCCCAGGCCAAAGATTAAATCATGGAAATTGTGTTAACCGTATAAAATCTTTCTATACGCGATTTTACCTCCGCCGAGGATTGTGACAAGCACCAAGGGGCCGATTCCAATATAGGCTAACATAATCTCCTCGATTTCATAAGTAGTTGGGATTTATCGACTGATTTCCACACATAACATAAGATATGTGGACCAATCGGCGAACGGGGTTATAACTGATTTAAGCATATGTTTCCTTTCCGTCCGCCTCTATGAATGTATTTTCTTTAATTGTTATTATTAAAAAAATGCTACATTTAGAAACCATTTTTGAAATCGAAATGTTATATTGAAAATGTTTTTGACAATTTACTTTACAAACAATAAGGAAACAAGTTTGAAACCATATGATTGTCACTTACACCTTATTAAATACGCCTTGGTTGGAACTATTTCGATAAGGATCGATAGTCCAGTTCTATGTTCCTTTTTCTGATCTTATTCCTTTATTTGATATCGATCCATTTATTGATCTCGTTCCTTTTTAAGATCTCAATACTTTCACTGATCTCTTTCCTTTATTTTTATTTCATTCGCTCTCGCTCGTTTTCCAGCTGCTGCCAGATTGTTAAAAACAAATAGACATATGCTCGTCAATTTATTATTGTGTAAATAGAAAATTATTTATGAAAAAAAGTAGATAACATGGCACAATAGACCATGGCGCAACAGACCAGGGATGCGAAATGAATTTTTTCAAATTGTACTGGCTTTCAATAAAATGTGTATTTTTTCAGTCCGATTATACTTTTTATATATATTTTTAATAAAATTTTTATCGGTATTAACAATTAATAAAAAAGTACATAAAGAATTAATTTTTATATACACATAGATAAGATGAACACTTAAAAATTAACAAAAAGGTACATACAAATTCATTTGTTCTACGTACTTATAAATCCCGTATATAAAATGATGAATTAATGGTCTGTTACCGTACAGCAAGAATCTACTAGATTTTACTATATTCTTCGATATCATAAAAGAAATTTCGATGAATGTGGAATAGATAATAATCCTCTAAAAAATTGTGATATATAAGGAAACATATCTTCGTTTAGTTCATTTTTGATTTCAGCTCCATTTGACCAATATGACAATATATGAATTGTCGTTTTTGAAAGGCCTAATAATTTCTACATGCATTCTGGCATCATCAGACTGCATTTCTAAATTGATATTATTTATAATTTTTAGTAGATATTGTAAGAACAAAAATAACAGTTTGTAAAAAGGATTTGAAAATGCTGAATAATAGAATTGAGCCTCAACTTGTGAAATCTGCTTCGAAATCATTGAGTGTAAAGTAATATTAACTAGTTGACGTGAAAGCCATCGAGTGACATGAATATTTGTACCGAAATATCTCACAGAACTGTTACAGAAATACTAATTAATATCTTTACTGAATTTATCAATTTGATCGGGAATACTGAATTTTATGTTTAAGCTATAGCAAATTCATCCATTGCACTATAGGTCAAACAGACCATTTTACTGGCCAAAAGTCGAATTTCACACATTATCTTATCACTTATTTTGAGTTACAAACGAGTAAGGAACACTTCAAAACAAATAAAAATGAATTTTATTTTTGCATAATCACTTATAACGTTACATGGCAAGCTGTCAAACGTGAATTATTAAAATATCATAAAAAATGTATTCATTTGGTATGGTACTTGTTAAGATTTAAAGTGGAAATAAAATATAAGTATAAATATAAGTAGAGAATTAATAAGAAAGTATTCGATATTTTTTATCATAAAATGTATACATACATATGTGTATTAACAAGTAGTATTAAAACAAGCGTAACTTTAGATTGATCGCAGAAATTTTTAAACTTTGAGGTTATGAATGCCGTAAATCCGTGGGCAACGTTTGGCAATTGAAATTATAATTGATATTTGTTTATTGAAGCGTGTTTAATCTAAATAATCTAATGTGGTTTTGCGGATTTTTTAGTTATTACCATTTTTGTATTTTAAACCATTTACCGAAATACTGATTAATTTGAATCTGAAATAACTGGAGTAAAGCTAAATCGCATATTCCGCCTCAAAATTATTTTAATTTTATTATTATGCCAGTTCTAATTAGATTTAAACATATTTCGAACTTATTGTTATGAAACAGCTAATTTAATATTGACGAAATATTTCTGGTTGTCCATGACGCTACAGTTCATAAGGTACAAATTCATTCGACGCAAATAATGGAAATTTGTGTACTTCCATTAGAGGTTCTTGGAGAAGATGCTGCTGAAGCTAGGCATAAATTGTATAAGCCCGACAGGTTACATCACGCTCGTAAGAGCAGCCGAATGAATAACATCTTAGATATATTTACTAGAGCCTTGGGTACATTAGATCCTTTAATATCATCAATTAGCTTAATCAAGCGCATGCAGTGAAAACGTTAAAGCTTGAAATGTAAAAATTTCAAAATTGTATTTATGAATTGGAATCTTTAAAACAGAACATAATAAGAGCGATGAGTTCAATAAAGACGGCCTACAACGTATATAAATATTCTTAATGACTTAGATTTAGAAAATGAAACGGACTGCATTTAAGTAATATATGTAATCACAGACGTAGCAAAGTGGAGGGGTGTCTTTGGAGCTTGACGCCGCTCGAATTGTTTTTGTTTACCTAATTTTTTTTGCAACAGAAAATTTTTCATTTTTTTACAACCACCGAACTTATCACAAACCGCCCCCCCCCCTTTCCTTTTCGAAACCCTGCATACGACCATGGATGCAATACATTAATAGCTTACTCTAGTTGAAACTCAATAATTTTTTTCAATTTTATGACTTTTGGCCACAAAAATTGCCAGTTTGACCTATAGTGCATTGGTAACGACAGCGGGGGACAGCGATTCATTTTATATTTTATGTTTAACACTTATAATACTTTTAAGTGAGAAGCAGACTATCGGATTAAATATCAATGTGCATAGTTTCTACTTGAATTCGACGTGCAATTTTGCCAACAGCGAGATATATTACTATGGCATAATTACAGAAGATAGTCTCATTTGAGAATTTGATAATGGCAACTCTTTTTAATTTGGAATTCATATATCAATTTTAAATAAAATAAAAAATAAATTACATAGAATTTTATATATGTCGATTGGCAAAATCTAAATAAACCAAAAAAATATATTTTCTAGAGCTGAACATGGTTGTTGCAACTTATATATATGTATACGTTTTAGAGGAAGGGAACTTCAAAATATAAATACAAATTATTTAGCAATTTTGCCACTGAACAAATAATATACGTACATTTCGAAGGAAGATATTTTCATTTAAATTTAGAAAGCTGAATACTGCCAAAAGCAAATTTATGAAAAAATTGGAAACATATGACTGCATGAGACTACCTCGTAGAATTATGCCATGTATATTACTAGATTAATATAACAGATGGTCAAATAAAAAACAGGGGTCTGATTATGAATTTCGATATCGTGTGATTTTTATTCGACAATAGTGGATTGCTTGAATTGGCTTGAAATTTATAAAAACAAAAATATTTTTCAGCGTAGACTCAATAGAACGAATATTATCATTAGAGGTCTAACAAGCAACATTACTGATCGTGGGCGGCAATTTATTGTGCTAGCTAAATTTTGTGATGTGCAGTTGACTCTTTTAGAGTTGCATCCATGGTATAATTATTACAAGGTAGGGCACAACTACCAACTGATTAGAATTTTTTCTCAAGGTGGCTTGTTCCATCAAATCAAAATACAGATTTTGTGTATGTGTGTGTATTGTTTTGAATACAATGTCAAATAAATTCAAAATAAATTGAAATATATTCGAGGTTAATTGAAATGAAAATAAAGTTTTTAACACGTTCGTCTGGAAGTAATTACTTTGTTATGGATGAAACAAACATTTTATGGTATTCCCTACTGGATTTTGGGAAGAAATTATAACATTTCATTCAGTTTTCGCGTTTTTAGTTTTGTGTTAAAAAAATGTAAAATAAACACAAACACTTGTTGCGTATATTTATTTTATTTTTGGTAGAAGAGGCCACACGTGCATAGTTGCTTTTTTGTTATTCACCTCAAGTTACCCTACCTTGTAATATTGTACCATGGTTGCATCATTGTTGTTATATCTCAGACCGTAAAGCAGTTCTTGTGAAGTTCCATTCGATTCAGAAGAGAGATGAAATGGTGCGAAAATTGTTTAAGAAAGGTCGGATTTTGCTGAAGGATGTTATGGAGAACTGTGTTTTGGAGTCCCGTGTTTATATTAATGATCATCTAAAGAAGTCAACATCTAAACTGGTCTATGCTTGCAGAGGATTACTCAAAAAGAAACAAATCAAGAAAATTAGGCTAATAAATGGGGATGATCCTCAGATTGAAGTTGTGCTATCTGATGGTACTAAAACTATTTTTGAGCAACATGAGCTGATTTCATTTGCTGAGAGATCGCAATGTTGTTCTGTGCTGCCGAATGTATCTCCATTGGATCGTGATGGTGGTGTAGTTCTTGCTGCTTCTGCTGATGCCTAGCTTACGCAATATATACTTTTATTTTATTTGATCTCAATTTCGGTTTTATTTATGTTTTCTTGGCACAAATTTAAATTTCTGGTTAGCAATTTTTGTTTTCTCTATTGCATTATTTTTTTCTCAATAATATCTATATTTTCTTATTTTATCATTCTTAGTTTGGTATGCTTAGTCTAGGTAATATAGTTTAGCTCCCCAGTCTATTCAATGAATTTGATGTCACTTAATGATAACCTTGGACTAATAATTAGTGATGCGTGGTGCTTTAGAAGTAAGTTTTCCGGCTTTGGTAGTAAACTTACGTATGGTCACTTAAACTGTCAGAGTATACGTCCATCAAGGTACAATAGCAAGATTGATAAGTTAAAGTGTATGCCTGTGGCGAGTGGTATTAAAGTGTTTGCTATTTCTGAATCTTGACTTAATTCTACGGTTTTCTCTAAGAAGCTGGCGATTCCGGGTATACTTTTTTGTGCAGTGACCGTGTTGGTCGCGTTGGTGGTGGAGTTTCACTGTATATTTGTGACAAATGGTCATATAAAGTGATTTTTCGATCAGATCAGTATGGTGTTTGTGAATTGCTGTGTATTGAGCTGAGTATTGGATCATCTGTGTTGCTTGTAGTTGCAGTTTACCTTCCCCGTGGCGATATAATTACCTTTCGTAATATACATGAGAGCATTTTTGATATGTATGCAAATGTCGTTGTGCTCGGGGATTTCAATTGCAATTTATTTTCTTTTTCTAATTCTAGACAAATGAGGGATATTTGTGAATCATTAGGTTTGACCATTGTACATTATGATTTGGCTCATGATTCTACGTCTTTGATTGATTTTTGAATGGTAAGTGATCCTTTGATTTTGAAGCTTACATCCCAAGGTCAGTCTCCTAGTATTTCTCGCCATGCATTAATTTTTGGATTGATTGATATTCCGGTTGTTATAGAAGAGTCTTTTGTTGAGTTTCGGGATTATTGTAATAGAGATTGGATTGGATTTTTTAATGTTTTAAACAACTTTGATTTTAGTCAAATTTTCTGTACGTGTGATGTTAACTGCCAGCCTGCTTTATTCGATTCACTTTTCAATAACTTGTATACATTTGTTCCTTTGGTTACTCGCCGGTTTAGGCCCAAAGATGATGCTTGGCTAAAATCTGATGTGGTGAACTCTGTTCGGACTTTGAGAGACCTTGCATATGTTGAGTGGCGTCGACGACCATCTGATAATAGCAGACGAATTTACCGTTTTTATAGGAACCGTTGCAAAGCTGTTATGCGCAATGAAAGAAGGAAATTTTACAATAAGTTTTTCGGTCGTATGGATAATTGCCAGTTGTGGAAATCACTTCGGTCATTTGGATGTATGGATGATTGTAATGAGCTTCCCTCTTTTGATTTAAATCAATTGGTGGCAGTCAGCATTTACATAATAATGCTCGTAGTACTGATGGTGTTTTCCGGTTCTATTGCATTTTTATGAATGATGTTGTGAATGCATTGAGTAAGGTCAAATTGGGTGCAGTTGGCGTTGATGGGTTGCTTATTAAATTTTTCAAACAGATTTTCCCTTATATCTCATCTCAATTTTTGCATTTTGTAAACACTATTTTCATGACTTCTAAATTCCCGCAGACATGGAAGGTTGCTCGTGTAGTACCTGTCCTAAAAAAATGGAAAGGTACGATTTTGCGAACTGGCGTCCTTTAAGTATTTTACCTGGTATATCTAAAGTTGTGGAATATATTATTAAGGAGACTATTTTGAGTTCTTGGAGGACCGTAAACTTTTGAGTAGATTGGTGGTTTTAGACGTGGATATAGCACTACAGCACATTTGTTGTGTCTCACTGACCTTATTAGAGATGTGTTTAACACTTCTGATGTTGGCGTTCTTGTTGGTCTTGATTTATCAAAGGCATTTTATTCGATAGATCATGCTATGTTGCTTGAGAAGTTGGAGTTCAAGTTTGGGTTTTCTCCATAGGTGTGCAAGTTGTTGTCATTATATTTGATGGGGAGATACCAATTTGTTGAACACAATGGAGAGAGATCTAATCTTCGTAGTGTTCATTGTGGAGTTCCACAAGAGAGTGGAGTTCCTTGGACCACTATTGCTTATTATGTTTGTTAATGATATTTTTGATTCAATATTTGATAGCAGATGTAGTTTATTCTTGTATGCTGATGATGTCCATCTTTTTGTAAGGAGTGCGTGTGTACTTGAATTAGAGACATTAGTTAATTATTGTTTGGCGTCCTTCTCTGCGTGGATAACTTCTAATGGTCTCACTATTAATTGGAATAAAACCAAAGCTGTGATTTTTAATAATACTAACAATGACTCTATGCCCTGTGTTTGCGTTAATTCTATGTCAGTTGATATTGTTAACGTGATGAGGTGTATATATTGACAGTAAGTTAGGCTTTAAGCCGCATGTTGATAAGCTGCTCTTGTGTGTGAGGCTTAAACTTCGATGATTGTACTGTCTGCAGGTATATTTACCCTTGCATGTTAGGAAAAGAGTTGCATCGTCGCTGTTGATGTCGCATGTAAACTATTGTTTGGAGGTACTTTCTGGTGCTCCTTCTTGCCAAATTCAACGTGTTCTTAGTATTGTTACTTCTATTGTTCGTTTTGTGTATTGCTAACGTCGAAGAGAAGATGTTTCTCAGTTTGTTGAGGTTTTCCTTGGTTTGCCTTTTGAAAAATATGTTGATTGTCGTGTGCTCCAGTGTCTTTATGGGATTATGAAGAATTTTAGCTCTCCACTTCGTTCTAAATTTGTGTTTTGTAGATCATCTCGGAATCCTCAGCTACTTTATCCGAGGTTTTCGTCGTCTATAGGTGAGAAGTCATTTAATTATTCGTATTGCTATTTGTTGGTTCATTGTATTTAAATCATTTTTGTCTATGATATGGCTGGAGAGCCATAATTATATTAATAAGTTTATCTTGCTGAACTGTTAAATTTAGTCAGGTTTTTCTTTTTTTAATTAATTTTCTTTTTCTTCTGCCTTGTAGGTTTTTCAATGTTGTGAGTTTCTAATTTCGTTCTTCATGGGTTAAGAGTGAATATTAGGATATGCTTTTTTATTGTTTTCCACCGTCTTTTTTGTCCCTGCTTTGCTATTCTTAATAATAGTAAATCACAGGGAGTTGGACGTTGTTGTAGGATTATTATATTTGTTATTTTCATTGAATTTCTGATTGTATTATTGCTAAAAAGTATATATAAAGATTTAAGTTATTGTTAATAAGTTTGTATTTTTTGGGTACTGTATTTAGTTAATATAAGTTTTTGGCCATGTTGGCTTTTTTATATTACAATGAAGTAAATTAATAAATGAAATGAAAATAATTATGAACGACAATGTCGGAAATTTTGGTCAATATATTTTCTTATAAATTATGAATTAAATTGTGTAAAAATATGAATTCTCTGTAATAGTATCGGTAAGTTGCATCTACCTGTTATATGTGCACGTTCATGTACAAAATTAAGTTGAAAATGGATCCTTAAAATTTTCTAAAATTTAAAATTTTTTTTAGAATGAAATTGATGAATGAAAAATATAAAAATGATAAGTTTTTATTCGTGTAGGGGAAACAAATTCAGTTTCCTACTACTTCCGATGCCTTTCTATTTATAGAATTCTAATTAGCGTATAAATCAACTCAAGTGTTTTTGATATGAGACGTATGAATTGAGATAATACAAAAATTATTTAAGAATTTATTAACAAGAATTTTCAGAAAAAAATGAACAACATGAATTTATAGTAAGTAACTATGGTTTCTTACTATATTCAGGAGGAGAGAGAATAAGTTTTTCTATTTAAATTCATAGATAATGCACACCAAGAACTTGAAATTTCGGTGTAAAATAAGAACCAACAAATTTGAAAAAAAGAAACAAATTCTGATGACATGAATTAAGAATAGTGTTTTATGAACGTGTTAATTCATGTTCATGTTATTGTAGCCGTAATTGCACAATTGGCTAGGGTGACAGACATTGGCCGAGAAAGACTCGAGTCATTTCAGAGCGAACAATGTTGTTCGAATGTTCGTCAGAACATGGTATTATTTGAAATTGATATATGAATTCCAGACTTCCTATATTATGCCATGAAACAAATGGATTTTAGAATATATTTGTATTTCCCAAAAAACACACATTTTGTATGTGACGACTCATGGTATAATAAAATAAGGCAACATCAAGTGTACAACAAACAATGGAAATTTGTTTTTGTAAGTAATACTAGTGTCAAAGGATTTATGGATTATGCTAATGACACGATTAACATCCGAAATCATATATCGCTTTTTTAACGTGAAATGACAATAAGTCCACTTTTTCTAGAAATTGAGACATGTTCAATAAGTAAAAATACATCGATTTAATAAAAAATCTACAATTATCTCATTTGTTGCTGCGGTTTTGTAATGATGAGTAAAGGCGCTAAGTCGAATTTTATCTCTGTTTTTTGTTTCTCCTGACTTTTCATGTTAAGTCGGCAATATGGGTTCATAACTAAAATTATTACCTTATACAACAACGATTTTTATCGTTAATAAATGACATTAAATCGTTTGAGATTTACTCATTGAAAGCTTCAAAAAAGAAAAGACAGTAAGCTAACATAAAAAACGAACTATATAGAATAAGACTTAATTTTTCTGGCGTAATTTGGTTTCCAATGTCTGAATTGCCAAATTTATAAAAAAAACTTCCTCAACGAGAAAAATGTATAAAAGTACTTCTTGCCATTGCTTTCATAAGACAAATGTTGTTGAATTGAGAATTTATAATCTTGAAGTTTTCCACTCCATTTTGGCAATCATCTATTTGGATGGTTTGATTATCAGCCATTGCAGACTGCAATAATCGGTGATGACTGTAAATTTGTGGGGTGCGTCGCTGTTTGCTATTGAAAATAAGGAGAATCATAGCACAATCATTAACAATAGACAATATGTTTAGTATCAGAAAAACAAAAAAAAAAAAACGCCAAGAAGAAAATCCAAGTAATAGTACGTTTACATTTAACCGGATTACGTTAACCTAGTGGGTTTCAATTGTTAATTCCTTTGCATATATGTCAAATAAATCCTTAATGACATGACTTTCTCTTCCTGGCACAGAGGAAAAGAATCTGTCCTTTTCGAATAGATCATCATCCCGATATGATGCCTGGTTCCGAATGCTGTATGAATGTATAATCATATCCGTTGTAATTCTAAATAAATATTTATTTTATTTGATTAATAGTTGATTGGTAATTAGTGGTTATCTGATGTTCGTTGTTCTTTGTTTTAACTCGGAGTGGACCTTAAGCAAGGGTTAGGGACCATATAATTTAGACGGCCTTCGTTTCTGTCGAAGCAAACTGGCTGCTTCTTGGTGAAAAAGCGTTATGTTCGGCCGGGCCGAACTTTGGATACCCTCTACCATAGGTATTCTGACAAATACTTGAAATGAATATGTACGTAGGGAACATACCAAAAAGTGAGCCTATAGCGATAATTCTACAAACCGGTTTTTGTAAACTATTGTGTACATCAAATACAAATTTCAGCAATTTTTAATGAAAACTCCAAAGCGTGGACTGATACTAATAACTCATGGTAGAATATACAATCGTCGTCAGGAGGTATAATTATATGGGGGAGATGCGTAAATGCTGGCCGATATATTTCATTATAGTCAGTGATAAAAATATACAGACAGCCGCAGCTCATCTGCATAATATATTAAGACACGACACGGTACTCCCGGCCGTTCTATCTGAGTGGTTGTAAGGCACTAATTTTATTTTAAAATATTTATCATTAGGTTCTACTTAAACTACTCTTGCTTAGCCTAATCTCAAACACAAAATACTTATCAATAAACTGTTTATTCTAATAATAGAATTTGATCTGTGGAGAGTTTTCCCATCGTGTGCGTCATAAAATCTCACCACCAACAACAACAGTTTAATCAACGTTCCATGTGGGATTTTAGACCCTTATCTTAAAACACTCCAACGATCAAATCTTCCGTAATACAAAATTCTGTTCAAAGTATTTTGAACATGCTGACGACTGGCAAGAAGAGCCGACAAATTGAATTTCTGTTCAAAGCATTTTGAACATGCTGACCACTCACAAAGGGATGACAAATACAACATTTATTTTATTTTTAAATAGATTGATTCCTTGTGGTGGTTTTTAAATCAACTAAAATAGGGTTTAATTATCCGAGAAAATTTACATGTATTTTCCTATGAAATATTTGTTGCCCCATCATGTGGTCCAATTAAGCGTGGAAACCAATTAACCGTAGGGTCAATTAACCGAAAAATACTGTACATATTAATTATTACCAGTAATAAACTATTGTATACTATAATTAGGGAAATAATAAATAATATCAGCTTCTAGGTAACAGCACCCACCATTCGTCGCAGCCAATTTTCTATGGAACCTCGATAAGCACTTCCTCCACCTTCGTCTACTACTTTTATCCTCCAGGCAACACCATTTCTCTGTGGCGATTTCTCCTTCCACTCTTTATTAACTGGAGTTATCTTCCCGCGATCATGCACACCTTTGACTTCTTTGCGGCTTTCTTCATCGTTTTCAATTTTGACTACAGCTTTTTCTGTTTTTTTTTGTATGATTTATTATGTGCCAACATCTTTCTAAACCTGGAGAAGTGATTAAATTGAACCAAATCTAAATTACCTTCGGGGACTAGTGAACTGCATTCCTTTTTAACCCCAAACGTCACTTCTTCCTTGGATTCTACATTCATGTAGACAACATCACCATTTTCTTCTTCATTTACGAGATCTAATTCTTGTTTTCTAAAATCCGTTCCGTAATCTTCCTTTTTCTTAAGCTGGTCCATAGATTCTGCTATTCTTCTTGCTTCTGCTTTTCGTAGTCATCTGTTTCTAACTCATGTTTTTTCTTCAGTGGACTGTCTCCATAAATGTCTTTTGTAATTAAATTTCCTCTACAGTGAGGGCTTGCCGGGGGCACCAAAATGTCGTTGGATGATTCTAGCTTATTATGCAGCTCCTCCTTTACATCAAAGTATATGTGTTACGTAGTCGGCTAATTGTATATTTCCTCCAATGCGAAATCATATATTTCCATATTCTTGGCGTAGACCGGACAATAGAATTCCAGATAATCCCGCTGGATGCCATCTACTTCCATCAAAATGGTTTCACAAGTTTGGGTCACCTTCTCCAGATCTGCTGTTATATTTTCATCCTTGATTTCGATTGCAAGTTGCTTCAGTTCAGCCAACTTGTCTTTAATAAACTTCACCCATTCCTTTAGTAGACCTTCTGGCCGGAAGGGTATTCTTTTCGTTAAATATGCACATATGGCGTTTAACTCCTGTGTGTCTCGATTAAACCGCCTGTACATTCTCGCTCTTTCCTTCTCATCAAGTCTTTTTTTCCAACACTCTGTGGAAAATTCCAACACCATCTTATTTTATTTTTTTTTAATAAAAAACTGTTCACCTCGTATAACAGAAAACCTAGCAATTCTTGAGCTTCTCACTCAAAATTGCTATAGTATTTTTTTATAATTTTCCCTTTGCTGGTTCAATTGAGTCTCTTACTCAATTTTTGCGAAGGACCAAATATGATAAAAATATACAGACAGCCGCAGCTCATCTGTATAATATATTAAGACACGACACGGTACTCCCGGCCGTTCTATCTGAGTGGTTGTAAGGCACTAATTTTATTTTAAAATATTTTCATTAGGTTCTATTTAAATAACACTTGCTTAACCTAATCTCAAACACAAAATACTTATCAATAAACTGTTTGTTCAAATAATAGAATTTGATCTGTGGAGAGTTTTCCCACCGTGTGCGTCATAAAATCTCACCACCAACAACAACAGTCTAATCAACGTTCCATGTGGGATTTTAGACCCTTATCTTAAAACACTCCAACGATCAAATCTTCCGTAATACAAAATTCTGTTCAAAGTATTTTGAACAGTCAGGTTCAAGTTTTTAATCACGATTTCCTTAGAAAGCGGAATGATTACAACCGATGGCTAAATCGTCTTAAAATTCCATAATTTGGTAAAACTGACTATTTCGAGTAACGACTATCCCCTATACTATGGTAGAATACGCCTATATGGGGACAATCCCTACACACGGAACTAATCTGCTAACTATTTTAATATTGAAGGGGGTTATATTGGAACTACCCCTAAAAGGGGGCTAATATTAATAATTTTGCTAGGAAGATTTGTTACAATATGCGACTACAAAATACCAAACTACAGCGAATTCGGTTGAAAAACGCGCTCAAGAACCCCAAAATACCGAAATTTGAGGGTGCCCTTATATGGGGGCTACCCGAAAAAATTGGCCTATATTTATAATTTTTAGAGAAGAAATTTGTAACCCATTGTATCAAATTTCAGCGCTTAAAAATACCCCCAAAATGCCGTAAATTGTAGGGTTCCGTTATATGGGGGCTACCAGAAAAAGTGGATTTGGTGCCTATTAAGAACTCAAAATACTAAATTACAGCCAATTCGGTGGAAAACTACGACCAAGACTCAGAAAATACTCAAAATTAGGGGGTACAGTTATGTGGGGCACCAGAAAATTTTTTTTTATAATTTTTTGTGGAGAAATTTAGTACCCAATAAGAACTTAATGTAAATTTAAGCGAATTCGGTTGAAAACGCGCGTAAGAACCCCAAAGTACCGAAAATTGGGGGGTACCCTCATATGAGAGCGATGCCTAAACGTGGACCGATATATCCCATCTTTGAACTTGAGCTGCCTGCAGACAAAAGACAACCCTATGAAAAATTTCAGCACCATATCTCAATTCCTTCAGAAGATAGCGTGATTACAACCAGCGTTCGAAAATAAACATTATGGTACCGTTCCATAGTGTTCTGTACCGTACCAAGGTGGATAGGTACACTAAAATAACGTACTGTACCGGTAAACAAACACTAAAAATATTTTTAGCGTTACTGTTCCGGAGCACAACGAAAATCTTAGCGTACCAACTGCGGTACACTAAAAAATCGTAGTGTACCGACAGCGGTACACTAAAAACCGTAGTGTACCGGCAGTGGTACACTAAAAAATCGTAGTGTACCGACTGCGGTACATTAAAAATCGTTGTGTTCCACTGGTCGCAACACTAAAATTTTTAGTGTACCACTGGTCGGAACACTAAAAATGTTAGTGTTCCACTGGTCGGAACACTAAAAATGTTAGTGTTCCACTGGTCGGAACACTAAAAATGTTAGTGTTTCACTGTTCGGAACACTAAAAATCGTAGTGTTCCACTGGTCGGAACAATACAAATCGTAGCGTTCCACTTACTTGAACTGTACTGGTAGTGTACCATACACGTCTGTTTTGTTTTTTGAGGTAAAATGAGATCAAATAATAAAAAAATAAAAATGAATATAACTTTATTTGCAATTACAAAATGTAGGTATTTTGGCCAGTTTTTGTGACAAAATTATACAGCTTTGGATAAAATTTTCATTCATTTACAGAAAACACGATTTTTCCCATTAATTAGGAGATCTCCTTGTAAAATGTTAGTATGAATATTTTTTTCTTAAAAAAATTATACCTGCATCTATTATTCATACTTTTAGGAAATTTTATCAAAAATATTCAAAATTTGGTGATTATTAACTGCTTATTCATGAAAAGAAGTGTACAAGTTACGCGGATATGAAAAAAGTAGTTTTATGATTTTGGGATAAATATTACAAGACCACATAAAGGTACCATTTCATATTTCCGATCAGCGCAATCGATTATAACCCAAAATGCAATTCAATGGAATTTTCAGTTATGAGTTGGCACTAGACGCCCTTTTTTAGTTACAAAATATTTATTATGTTAAACTGTTGATGTTAATATAATATTACCATTTTTTAATAAAATATAAACAAATACAAATATAAAAAGATATTGTATTTATTAAATATATTGAAAAGAAATAAAAATATAAATTGTATTCATACAAAAATAAACGATAAATACATCATTTTGTTTTCCGACAAATGGAACACTATAATTTTAAGTGTTCCGCCAAGTGGATCGCTACGATTTCTAGTGTTCCGCCAAATGGAACACTAAGATTTTTAGTGTTCCGACCGCGGTACGCTACAATTTTTTAGTGTTCCGACCGCGGTACACTACGATTTTTTTGTGTTCCTTACACTACGAATTTCGTTGTGCTCCGGAACAGTTTTTTTACGAACACTGATTACAACAGACGGACGGACATGGCTAGATCGTCTTAGAATTTTACCCTGATCAAGAATGTATATACTTTATAGGGTTCGAAATGAATATTTCGATGAATTACAAACGGAATGACAAAATTTATATACCTTCCATACTATGGTGGAGGGTATAAAAATATAAGCTAAATTTTCTGGAAATTATTAACTGGAGTGCAAAAAATTGATATAATGATAATTTTTTATGATATAAATTGTTCCTATTGTTTACGACAACGACGAGTTGTATGGATGAGGAATTGTAGGAAGGTGGTAGGGATGAGGAAAGGAGAGGACAGGGTAGGTTGAATTAGGGACACAGCGTGGTGTCATGGAGAGATTGAAATCTCGGTGGGTGGGAGTTTCTTCGGCAGGATAACCGTCGGGGAAACTACGGTTTCCAGGTTGAATATAGTCCTTCTTCAAATATTCTTTTTTAATACCCTCGACCATAGTATGAAGGCCATATTAATTTTGTCATTCCGTTTGTAACTCATCGAAATATTCATTTCCGACCGTATAAAGTATATATATTCTTGATCAGAGTAAAATTCTAAGACGATGTAGCCATGTCCATCCGTCCGTCTGTTGTATTCACGCTATCTTCTGAAGGAATTGAGATATATCGCCAAAATTTTGCATAGATTCGCCTTTTGTCTGCAGGCAGGTCAAGTCCAAAGATGGGATATATCGGTCCACGTTTAGGCATAGCCCCCATATAAGGGTACCGCACAATTTTCGATATTTTAGATTTCTTGAGTGGGCTTTTCAACCGAATTCGCTGAAATTTGGTACATTGGGTTATTTTTTGGTACTAAATGGCTTCACTAAAAATTATAAATATTGGTTCACTTTTTCTGGTAGCCCCCATATAACGGTACTCCCCAATTTACGGTGTTTTGGGGGGTTTTAAGCGCGTTTTTGAACCGAATTCGCTGAAATTTGGTACAATGGGTTCTTATTGGGTACCAAATTTCTCCGCTAAAAATTATAAATATAGGTCAATTTTTTCGGGTGGCCCCCATATAAGGGCACCCCAATTTTCGGTATTTTTGGGTTCAGTCCACTTTTTCTGGTAGACCCAATATAACGGTGCCCCCAATATACGGTATTTTGGGGGCTTTAAGCACGTTTTTAAAACGAATTCGCTGAAATTTGGTACAATATGTTCTTATTGGGTTACAAATTTCGAACTTAACGCTTTTTCACTTGTTCTTTCTTATTTGTCTTCTTATGTTTTTATGTTGACATATGAAAAAGCCCGGTATGATCTAGTTTTTAAGTTCAGACAAAATGTTCCTTGGTTGGTAAGAACCACCCTCACCCGGCATACCAGCAAAGCCAACCAGGAACAGAACATCTTTCCTCTTATAAATTTGATGCAACACATTGCACAAAGAATGACTTAGAGAAATCTGGGCTTAAAAGAACTGGACTAGAAAAAATGAAAATCTTAATATTCTCGAAAGATTCTAAGGATTATTTTGCCTTTTGAAGTTTGGGAGTACATATTCTCAAGCGTGTCCGTTAATGACACCGTTGAACATCAAAATTTTGAGAAACCACTAACAAATCGTCTTCGGACATTTAGGTAAAGTTGAACCACTGAAAGCCCCTATATAGCAAACTATTTTACGTTGCTCCATTTCACATTTGATGAATGAATGTCCCACATTTTACAAATCCAACAAGTAATTTACGTTGTCGACGCTCGATTTTTTTGTGAAATATTTCAAATGGCTCCATTCAATTAATGCTTCACTTGAGAGTAAATTATGAAATCATTTTACAAAAATGACCCACGCACAATTAATTATAAAAATAATAATCCAATAATAATACTCGGCACAAATATATCTTCAACGCATATTGTCTTGGAAGAACCTTGCAGTCAAATTTTAGCCCAAATATTTGAATTTGCAAAGCCGCCAATTGGAATTAAGATTGCTGTTGAAGATTGAGGTAGAGAGACATCTTTACAAATTCTTATTTATGTGAACGAAAAATACTAAACGGCACTAGACTTAGAATTTGGATTAGGGTGAACGGAGAGAGCTCGAACCTTAAAATTTGGAATAATGCTTCCTGTTGAACTATAAAATTGAGATATGAAAGCATAGTACTTGTGTGTACTAAATGGTACTATATTTGGTACAACTTGATTATGTGTGAACGGTTGGAGCGGGTCTCCAGAATTTTTGAATTAAAATTACTTTTGGAGTGTAGGTTTCATATAATTTAGGAAATTCTTAATTATAGAAACAAAGAGTACTAAATAGTACCAAATATTTTACAAATTGTTTTTATGTGAACGGATAGGGCTGCGATTCTGAAATTTCGAATTAATATCACAGTTGG
Source organism: Musca vetustissima (assembly GCF_032173495.1). NCBI lineage: Eukaryota > Metazoa > Arthropoda > Insecta > Diptera > Muscidae > Musca > Musca vetustissima. Next base: position 77,174 of record NW_026880211.1, read on the forward strand.
AGCGCAGCATTGATATTTTTGAAAATTCCGTCATTATGTGTACTAAATGGTACAAAATTTGTTACCATTTGATTTGAGATTCGAGTGAACGATTAGAGATGGATAACAAATTTCGTTTTAAAATCGCAATTATTCAAAAGAGTCGGACATGTATATTGGATATATATAAAGGGAAGGCGCAATAAAGGCGAACCTTAGTATTCTACTGAATTATATTCATTTCAGGTATAGTTAGACGTCTTTCAAAAGTCTCGAATCGAAGCGCTGCCCACATATCGAAGGACTACGGGTATTCTATACAATGAAAGAAGATTCGATAGCGGTGTTATATAAATAACAGATAAGGTTAAACAATGTCGTTGCAAAATATTATGTAATTTGTCAAAAATACCGAATAAATATAGATATAAAGTAAAACTTGTATACAAAATATTTTCAAAACTATCATAAAAGGTCGGTTACATTGAACCGGATTTGGTTAACCCAGTGGGTTTAAATTTTCAATTCCTTTGAATATATGCCAAATAAATCGTCATAAAGTAGGTTAACCCGGTAAAAAGATCTAATGTAAATCCCGTATAATAACTAATTTGCTGTATAGGGTAAGTGCACCAATAGTCGGCACTTTAAGAATTTTCGCTTTTTAAACATTTCACCATTCCAAGTACATGTTTTCCACAATATTGTATTTAGGTTCATCTGTTTCGAAATTTTGTTTACTCCACGATGGAATACAAATTTGTTTAATTAATTTGTATTAAAGTACATTAAATTAAAAATTATGTAAAATAGTGCCTTTGTGCCAATAGTCGGCACTTTTTTCCACTTGTCGGCATGTTATGTTCCAATAGTCGACATGTCGCATTTTAGTTAAACAAAAATTATATATTTTATCGATTTTTCTGCTATTTGCAATAATAAATTATTACTATGGGAAGTTTCCATCAGTGTTGTATTGAAAAAGTTAGAAAAAATAATATTATTTATTAAAATATTACAATTATAAAACATGTTGCCGACTTTGGGAACCTGTTATCCAATTCTCGGCATTGCTAAATAAGGCATTTCGGAGGTTAACAAATTTAAGATTAAACAATGTCGTGCATTATGTAAAACCACTTAAAACTGATTTTTTATAAATTAGTCGTTATTTAGAGCACTTATTTAACATTTTTTTCAATTTTGAGCCAAAATGATCGAAAAGGTGCTTATTATTTGCCCATATGCCGACTAAAAATGTTTGTTCCTAAGGGCGGCATCGAAAAAAATATCATAAATACAAATATTTTTAATGATTTTAAATTCTAAAGTATTCTCCTCTATGTTCTTTACAATTACGAAGAAGATCCTTTTAAAAATATATAATTTTAATATAATTACAAGTCTTTTGAAATTGACATGCCCACTAATTTCTTCTTAAGAAACATGAATAATCGCTAGTGTTGACAAACCTCATTGACCAAATGCCAAGTTTTGACTGAATAAATAAACTTAGCTCGTTTAAATTTTATACAGAGATAGGTTGCAGTGTTATTGAGGATTATTAAAGGTATTTTTCATATTTATTTATAGGATTTTTTAGTTATTTGAAGTTATATAAAACATATGCCGACTATTGGTACATGCCGGAATTAGGTGCGTTTACCCTATACGTAGGTAAGGTTAAGGATGTACGGTTGTTACTTACAATTGTTCACTCAGAGACACTCCACTGTGATCATCCTTGATATCTGAAAAGAAAAGGGAAATGAAGAGAGAATATAAGAGAGGGGAAAATAGTTGGAGAGCCTAGAAGATGGTTATTTTAGCCATGCCAGATTTTTGACAAAGCCTAGGATCTGGTTAGGATCTATTTTGGAGAAGAAAGCTAGATTATCAATTTCATATTTTTAAAACTGTTTGTGTCTTCTGCCACTCAGCGATGGACATCTACAAAGGATATGTTCAATTGTTTCTATCTCCTCTTCGTACTCAAACAGACGACAGTAATCCTCTCCGTTGGAATCCCATTTCGAAGTGAGGGATCTAATCTTGCAGTGACCTGTTATGATCCCCACAATGATTTTGATCTCTCTCTTTTTATGTGACAACAGCGAATAAGTTCTTCGGCGAGAGAATTCAGGCCAGATTGTTTTCGAGATTCTGCAACCATGCTCTCTTGACCATATGTTGCCGATTACCTCGCCGTAGATCAGTGATGCTCATATTACTTGCATTGGTATTTGTGTGTTACTCCTCCGCCTATGCATAACAAACGGCAGATTTAAATTGGGAGAGAATACGCGTGGTTTGTTTTCACGAAAAAAAAACAAACAAATCTTTGGTCCGTCTGTGAAAAATTACAGACCTGGCAGAGGTAAGGAGCCACTAGTCCAGGATTCCCTACTATAAAAAATGTCTCTATGAGAGGAAACATAATCACTAATCGCTGTACTTAGCTAATTTTAGCCAGCAGTATCTTTTTGTTGACCCCTGCCACCACACAAGGCATCCATATGTAAGAATGGAGAGTACGACCGTCGCATAAAACCAGTGTATGATCTCTGGTCTTAGTCCCCAGCTCTTACCTATGGAGTGCTTGCAGAAGTAGAGTGCTATTAGTCCTTTCTTAGAGCGTTCCTCAACATTCCTATTCCACGTTAATTTGTGGTCAAGGGTTTTGCTAAGGTATGCCTTGTTACGTATGTACTAACTTAACAGTGGCATCTACCCAATTAATAGACTGGCTTCCCCAATGACATACCCATGTTAAATTCACCAGTCTAGGGAATGATGTGGTAATAAGTTACTCGAACTACTGGGTAGTGTATGGGACCTATAAATGTGTTTGACAATCGAATCATTTATTATAAGTTTTTTAAATTTTGGTATATAACATTGGAAAATTATAATGTCATTCGATTTTAATTACAAAATTTGGGTGTCTGCGAAACATAATATTGACCATTTAATAAAACGCCAAAATGTATTGAAAAAGAGAGATGCAATCGTTGAACCTGTCACATCGTTCAGAATACTATCTGAACTATATATTTTATATGTGGAATTGGCTCACAAATTAAGCTATTTGTACCGTAAAACTCTTCAAGTGCAGAAACGTAATGTGATCAAAGAACTAGTGGATCCCGTAATGCGCACTCTTAGGATGCTAAAAAGCGAACTATGTAATATTGAACTCAGTGAATATGTGTATATGGATAGAATTCTTGTTGCTCGTAAACTTTTACCTTATAATTTATATATTTGGCGTTCGCCCGACTTTTTGCAAAAGAGGCCCCTGTCGTATCAAAATCTCATTTATAACAATAATATATGTATTGATGAACACAAAAACGAGTGCAGATTGAACGAGGAAAAATCACATCTGGTTAATTGTGTTACATTACTACAAGCGCACGAGAGAGCGAGACGTTCACGATATATGAGAGGTTCTATTACGTACAGCAAAACTAAGTTTAAATGCAAAAAATTTCCATATAGATTTTCTCACAAAAAAGGCCAAAGCTTGAGTATCCCCATAAAAAGGACTACATTCAACGCATTTATGGTAAAAGACTCCAACAGTTGTCAGGACATTCTGAAAGATAAATTATGTGAAAGAAATAATATTGATGGTATGTTCTTAAAAATGCTTTAGTTATTACATATGATATTTATTTTGTACACAAATATGTTTTATCTTTGTGCTTAAAATATGGAGAAGCGTGAAGAATTTTATAGTTTTTCCGAAGGCTCCGAATTCTTCGTTCGTAGGCAACCTTTTACTATTGGTTTTTATATATGGGCAATATAGCCAATTTTTTAACATAGCTGAAGCCGAGGTTCACCCCTTTATAACTCGGGAATTACTTAAGTATATGAAAACCAGTGAGCGGAGCAGTATAGTCGGACGGGGCCGACCATATATATGATTACGTAAGCACTTGTAAATATTTATGTGTAACTCCCACATCCGAGAACATACGATAATATAATTGATATCAATTTAAAAGTCAGCCACTCCTCTTGGATGTACTATCAACTTCTCGGGTCTATGTACTTTAGGAGCAAATATATACGCCATAGAATCCAAATTTCGTAATTTTTCACACAAAAGTCAGGGTCCATTTGACCCGCCAAATATTGACCGATCTTTATCAAAACATGCATGCTTATTCTTTGGCCCGAACCACTTCTCCATGTAAAATTTCACGATGTTCGGATCATAATTGCAATGGAGGAACCAGAAAAATCGACAGCATTTCATCTGAATTTGAACCGTGTTTACATGCAAAATTTCGTGAAGATTGGTCCATAACTGTGGCCTGTATCGTGTTTACAAATTATAATGGACAGACGGACGGACACACATGTCTAGATCGACTCAGCTAGTCGAGATATGAAGATCGGTATACTTAAAGGTGGGTCTAGGACCAATATTTTGCGGCGTTACAAACTCTTGGGGCTGCACAAAGCTATAATACCCTGACAACATAGTTGTGTAGGGTATAAAAAGTGAAAAGTTTTGGGTTTATTGATCTGTGGTTGCAAACTTTTCATGATATTGACCTCCTAAGTTTATATGCGTGGAAGCTGCGTCTAGTTTAATGGCAAAAAAATGTGTAAAACAGGTTGAGGCGAACCAATTTTGTATGTTCTCTATCGATTTGTGACTAAGCCACTCATTTCACGGTCTTCGTGTCAAAGTAAAATTAGAAGCCTACAAAATCAAATTTCAATAAACCTATTTTTCGGGCCAAATTTTTAGATCTGTGATTTGAATGATATGGGTACCCGCGATCAGTAAGGTTTTTTACGTTTCGGATGAAATAAAATTTTCTTCGTGAAAATCCATCTTCTATAACGGCGGGAACTGACCTTCCAAAAACACGAAATTTGGCAAAAAATGTTTTTGAAACTATCGCGGATTTAATTGCATTTTTTGTGGATCAGAATACAGAACTTTAAAAACTTTCGCCGAAAGAGAGATGTACCCAATTTATCTCAAAAATTGATTGAGCTGGGTCATCCATGGTTTCTCATGGACCACATTGAAATAGGTAAAGATCTATGTATTATTTTAGGGTGCACACCGAAATCGGATACGCGTTAAAATCATATGGACTTTTCGGAAGTTATTCCTTTTATAAATGTAAATTTTTCAGTGAAATTCGGGTAAAATAGGAGAATAACCCTAACATATTATTTTAAGGTGCACACCGAAATCGGATGCGCGTTAAAATCATATGGACTTTTCGGAAGTTATTCCTTTTATATATGCCAATTTTTCAGTGAAATTCGGGTAAAATAGAAGAATAACCCTAACATTTTTTCTAATATTTTTTGTATAAAATTAAAAAATAAATATGATGAAATTTTTTTTCAAACCAAAAACAAATATTTTTCCTCAATATCTTGGTTTGTTGTCGCTGAAATTTACTAACCACTACACAGACTTGTGTGATATTGATATCATTTGATTAATCGTGGTGTTTGTCATGAATATAATGACAAAATCCCCTATATTTTTATTATTTTTCTCATATTTCGCGAAAATGTGAAACCTTTTCGCGATTATTATATCTTCATACGAAGGAAGTCATATATCGCCGTTTTTCGTCAATATAATAAATGGTGTAATTTTAAAATTTTTTTCTTATCCCCAATATTAAAACATTAGCCATGTCACGACAGAGCGTTCTCGCTCATTTTAGGGAGAAATTAAAATCTAATAACTTTAGAAGGAATTTTTAACATTAATACGAATATTGATTCATGCAAATTGGGAACCAAATAACGTCTGTCAAATTTGTTTTAAATCGGTCCAGATATTCATTTTGTCCAATTATTTTCAAACAGTATATGTTTTTATACAATATCACATTATAATAAATATCTATGACTAAATATACGTATTCAGAATTATTTTTATAAAATATTTTAAATTTTTCAAACTGTTATACAGTCTAATTTGTTTGTTTTAAATTACGCCGTTTATTATATTGACTAAATACGTATATTGGCTTCCTTCGTAAAATATGTATATGTATATATATTATAAAAATCGCGATGACTTGCACATTTTCGAGAAATATGAGAAAAATAATAAAAATATAGGAGATTACGTAATTATATTAATGGCATGTATCGGCCTAAAAATGTATTTAAAAATATCTACATAATCTAAACCCCACGGTAAATCAAGTTTATTTTCCAATCCATGTATATATAGACTATTCGTAATCCGCGAATAATTTCCTAAAAGTCCATATGCTTTTAACGTGCACCCTAAAAAAATACATCGATCTATACCTATTTCAATACGGTCCATTAAGAACCATGGATGGCCCAGCTCAATGAAAAAAATTTCGTACATCTCTTTTCAAAATTCATAGCGGGTCATTTATTGAAACGAAATGACCCGTAGAAAATTTAATTAAAAACAGGTTTTGCCAAATTTCGTGTTTTTGGCAGGTAAGTCCCGCCGTTATAGAAGATGGATTTTCACGAATAAAATTTTATTTTATCCGGAACGTAAAAAAGCTTACTGATCGCGGGTACCCCCCATATGAGTCAAATGCTAAAAAAATCTCGCCGGAAATTTGATCATTGAAGTTTGATAGATTGAAGAATATAGATTGATGGTGCAAACAAGTAACAAATTTCCATCCTTAAATATAATATGGGTAAATGATTAAACGATGGATTTTTTAAGTTATGTGATCAGTATTCACTACATATTTATGCTCCGATAGAACAACGTGGACTTTGTATTTGATATTTCAGCTACTTTTTACTCGACGCACTATGTCGCGAGTTCATATTAACAGCGGCCAAAAATAGAAGAAGTTATCGTAGGTGGATGAAATTTGGTACAAGTGCTTATTATTGGCCAAAAGAACAACACACAAAAAATTGGATAGATCGGACAAAGATTTGGTATACCTCCCATATAGTGAGAATTTTACCCTTTTTGGTTTTTCAACCAAATTCAATGCAAAATGGCAATTTTTATCTAAAAACAACTGGAGAGATCGTACCAAGATTTGGTATACCTCCCATACAAAGGGTCTTGAAAAATCCGTTTTTTGTGCCTATAAAATCGTTAATATTCTGCCAGATTTGATGAACAATTGACAGTTTATTTAAAACTAGCATATGCCCGCAACTTCGTTAGCGATTGTAGGAAATGTTTAATAATGTATTAACATATTATTTTATTTTTACATAAAACTGCATATGTCTGAAAAAACAATCCACACATTAATATCGACAATAAATTAAATTTGAGTACCATTTAGTATCAAATTTCATGATTCGAGCTCTAAAGGTTCACCCAAATCCAAATTTTAACAAATTTTCCATTTAGTACACATTATTTCCATAAGTACCCTCCTCAACCAATGATTCCAAATTCAAATTTCAGGATTCCAACTCTATTAATTCACCCACAATTGAAATTGTACCAAATTTAGTAGTAGAATTTCCGAAATTTCCAGCTTAACCCAAACCTACACCCCGACAGTGATTTTAAATCCAAGATTCAGGATTGCAACTCCATAGGTTCACCCACAATTCAAATTGTACCAAATTTAGTACACAGTAGTATGAATTTCCAAAAACCTCTTACTTACCCCAAACCTACACCACCACAGTGATCAGGATTCCAGTTATACGAAATTTTGAACACAGCAGTGCCAAAATTCACCCAACCACTATTGGTTCACCCATAATTCAAATTCTACCAAATTTTGTACATAGTTGTACCAATTTCCAGAACTTCCTACATACCCCAATCCCACACCCCCACAGTGATCCTAAATCGAAGTTTCAGGATTCCAACTTTATCGGTTGACCCACAATCCAAATTGTACCAAATTTAGTACACAGTAGTACGAATTTCCAAAATTTCTTACTTAACACAAACCAACAACCCACAGTGATCCTAAATCCACGTTTCAGGATTCAAACTTTATCGGTTCACCCACAATACAAATTGTACCAAATTTAGTACACAGTACATGGCATAATAATAGAAGGTAACAGCTAGTGTTGTTGTACAAAAAACGATACAACAACCACATGGAAATTTGTTGTTGTAAGTTCTACTAGTGTCAACTCATTTGACAGAAAAATGTAAACAAACAAACTATCATCAAATTATTTTTATTTTGAAAATGAAATATTTTCGAATCCTCAAAATAAAAATTGAAAAACATGAATGAAAATCTATCAAATTTATATTTCTATCGCTTCCACATCTTTCCTATAATTGAGCCATTGCCATATATATGTGTAACACATATGAAAATGCAGGGAATAGCGAGTTGTTCCTTGAAGAAAGATTTGCTTCCTCAAACTTTCCCAGCAGGCAGATTGAGTAAGTTGAATACGGGAGCACATTTAATAAAGAACAATTACAAATTGTATGCGTTCCCAATTTTCCTGTTGGGTGATTTTTAAAAACATAATTTGTCAAATTCATATTGACACTAGTATTACGTTGGAATCAAATCAGCAGGGACTTGCTGTTACCTTTTATAATTGTACCATGTACACAGTAGTACGAATTTCAAAAACTTCCAACTTAACCCAAACCAACACCCCCACAGTGATCCTTTTTAGGCGAGGAGTTTGCTTTACCCCTCGCCGTGTTTGTGGTGGGGGTGCTTAACTTCTTAACTCAAGGGAGCGGGGGGTTGCGAGCGACAAGAACTTCCAAGCAATTAGTGGTGTAAGTGGCGATTCGCGTGTGTTGGTGTAGGCAGAAAAGAGAATATATAAATAAATAAAACACAAGTATTATTAGTAATATTCTATTGGTTTTATTGGAGGCTCTTTTCCTATTACAATAAATAAATTACCTTGTGTAATTTATGGTGGCGGCGACAGAGGCCTGTTAGTATAACGCGTAGACGTTATTTGATAGTAGAGTCCAAGTTAACTCTTCGATAGCTACAAGACAAGTGAAGTCAGAGTTCTTGTGATCGCAGATGATCGCTTGTCTATTTCTACTAATACATATACATATTCCTATGAGTGAAAATAGCAAGGAGAGCAAAACAACTACTTCCCCCTCTGGTAGGTCATCCGCGCCCTACGGTATCCGCAGGGGGAATGTGTAGGGGAGATGCAGCATCCGTGATTGATCCAGCTCAGGAAGTGGTGTCAGAACATATCAAAATTATACATTCCGGCCCCCTTGCTACGACCGACAATGTAGCAATTAAATATTAAATTGGAATAATGGTGAATTATTAAAGATATAAATGAACGTAAATTCAGATTTCATGTGAGCTTTCAAGGTTACAAGTTACTAGTTCAGTAAGTGATAAATTCATAAATGGGTAATATGTGTATGTAAACGATATTAGTATTAATCAAATGGTCGATTTACATTTTATGCGATATCAGGTGCTAGTAAGGGGAGGAAGCGAACCGGTGAGTAAGTACCTGAAAATAGACCTTTGGGCCAATAACGAATTCAAAACTATTTTTGGGGGTTCAGCTTCCAATATTTTAGGGTACAAATCAGCGCCAAGTAGCAAATCTATTGGGCTGCCATCAAAGGTATCAGCTAAATCTAAAGGAATTTTAGATTTCAACGTCGATAGGTGGAGGTGAAAACAATTTCCCCTTAACACTAGACCGAACAAGTGCTTTTGCTTCAACAATTTTAGATGAATTCTTAGGGTGGGGAGGATTTGGAATCTTTCTTCGAGTCAACCGAAATGCCAATTGCATTTTTAAGTTTTTTACTAACAATAGAAACCTGAGATGATGGATCTATAATGGCACGAGCAGGATGCGTTTTACCATTATGGACAATATTAACAAAAGCCGTTCCCAAGAGCGCATTACTATCGTGGGTAGTAATAGGTTTCGGTGAATGAACAACTTTTTTATCCGAAGACGGGTACGACGATTTATATGCTCGACTTTTGACGTTGGTTAAAGCCGGAGAAGAGTTTTCCGATGAACAGGACAACAAATTATTTCCTCGACTTCTGACCTTGGTAAAAGCCGGAGGAGGATTGGAAGAAACGACTAGATTTGTCCGAGGCCGGTGAAGAAGGCTGTGGTGCCTCTGTTTGCCGATATTGCAATTAAATTTGCTTTTGCAGTTTTTGACTGCATGACCACGGGAAAGACAATTTAAACAACACTTATTTTTCTTCACTGTCAAAAATTTGTCCTCAAATTAAAGTTTTAAAAACTGGGGACAAAGTCGCAGATGATGACTCCGATTAACACAAATGGTACAAGAAATTTTCAATGATGGTTTCACAGGTGGAGAATGAGTGACACATTTTGAATGCTGCACCGACAAGAATTTATGGGTGGAATTAGGTGGAGTGCTATTGCAAGGTGACTTCTTAGAAGAGTTAAAAGAAAGAGTTTTCTTTGGCGACAACAATACCTTTTTGGAGGGGAGGATATTTTCAAGACAGATCAATGTTTGTATCCTCTCTGTGAGGAAAGCGTCCAATTCTTTCCAAGAAGACAACGACGATTTATTTTTGATACTTTGCTCCCACAGAGTCAAATTCATTTTTGGCAACCGCTGCAAACAAATAAAAACAACAACCGGAAGGTGGACCAAGATATGAAATCCCCAGCAAAAATATTTATGTCGATAGGTGGTACAGTGAGACTATGATTATCGACAGGTGGGCAAGTGTAGCTATTGGAGGTGGTAGAAGATTGAATTTCAGGAGCAACGAGAGAGGTGGTGGACTGCGCGGATTTGCTTGAGGGCAAACCGGAAGGAGAGCAATTCAACAATGTGCTTGATGGATTGGAGGTACTACAACTATTTATATTTTTCCTCTACGACATCAATATTATCTGTCTGTGCAGTCTCGGATGCCGTGAGGTATGTTTTACACTCATCATAAGTGCACTGGCCTTTATTCCACAACGTTCGAATTTCTGAACTACGAAAGTCGAGGTTGTGGACAGAATACGTAGATTCTTTTACATTTTCAAATGCTGCTACACTTTTCAAAACAATTTCAGTAGCTTTAATGAAACGAGTAAGAGGAGTTATCGGCATTTTGTTCCTGAAGTGTGAAAACCCGCAAAACGAAATTTCTCAATTGAAGAATAAATAACAATTAACCAAAAGAAAAAATCGCAAAATTCAACAAAAGTTACTATAGCTCAACAAATATAGAAAAATACAACAAAATCAAAAATAAAAGGGAAATTAGCAAAAATATCTTCCAAAGACAAATGTAGAGCAAATTATAAGAAACTCTCCCCAGTGCGACAACAAAATACAAATGTTGGTTTTATTTTTCTTTTTTTAATATCCTCGCTTGGTACCACTGTGTTGCAGTGTGGTGAAAAACAGAGTAAAACACAAGCGACGCTAACAGAGAAATGTCTATGCGTAAGCAGCTACGCACCCACACAACACACGACGCGAGAAACGATCCAACAGTGAGAGTTGGAGCCGACAACAATTGTTGGTATGTTTTCTGTTATACCAAGATGACGCTAAAAAAAGCGCGTAGAATGCACGTGTGTTGTTATTGCAATATGACAGTGCAAAATATTATGTGAGAATCGATCAGTACAGCCGAACAACAATAACAACCAGGAATTTTTGGTTGGTGGTGGAGTAAGTAACAAATAAACCAAACAACAAGACAGTGGACTGTTGGGTTATGATTGTTGTTATTGTTTTCGAGTAATAGGTGAGTGAAGATATGTAAAAGTTGTTATTGCAAATAGTACAAAATTTAACTCTGCTTGTTAGAACAAACGAGGGGGGATAACAACACGATGAATTCGTTTGGTAGGTGAGAATAAAAAAAAAAACAAATAAACCAAACGACCAAAGTGCGTTCACAACAAGTGATGCTAGTGTTTTTATTGTAATTTGGACAAAGCAAATTTTCAAATACGAAGTGATCGAGGGAGATTACAAAAAAAAAAAAAAAAAAAAAAAACTGCGTTTGGTCGGTGATAGGGGAAAAGCAACAAATTAGCCAATCGAACAATATATGGAGCGGTGTTTTTTATTTTATAACAACCGATGGTTAGAGACAATGTGTGTTGTTGGTGTAAATATCACTGCAAATTCTCACTAAGGGCCCTACCGTATAAATGAGTAAGGAATAATTTAAACTGGTGGAGTGATATGTAACAAAACAAACAAAGAATGCTTTTGTATGATCAACGCGAGGTAGGGTGAAATGTTTAAGTGGACTGTATTTAGGGTGCTTTAGTTAAACAACACGCGTAGGGGTAATTGAAAGTCGACTGCGACTTCAATCCGTGTAAACAAAAAAAAAAAAATACGAAGCTGGTTACTTATTATCTGGCTTAATGCGACCAAATGCTTAGGCGAGGAGTTTGCTTTACTCCTCGCAGTGTTTGTGGTGGGGGTGCTTAACTTCTTACCTTAAAGGAACGGGGGGTTGCGAGCGACAAGAACTTCCAAGCAATTGGTGGTGTAAGGGCGATTCGCCTGTGTTGGTATAGGCAGAAAAGAGAATAAATAAATAAAACACAAGTATTATTAGTAATATTCTATTGGTTTTATTGGAGGCTCTTTTCCTATTACAATAAATAAATTACCTTGTGTAATTTATGGTGGCGGCGACAGAGGCCTGTTAGTATAACGCGTAGACGTTATTTGATAGTAGAGTCCAAGTTGAATCTTCGATAGCTACAAGACAAGTGAAGTCAGTGTTCTTGTGATCGCAGAGGATCGCTTGTCTATTTCTACTAATACATATACATATTCCAATGAGTGAAAATAGCAAGGAGAGCAAAACAACTACATCCCCCTCTGGTAGGTCATCCGCGCCCTACGGTATCCGCAGAGGGAATGTGTAGGGGAGATGCAGCATCCGTGATTGATCCAGCTCTGGAAGTGGTGTCAGAACATATCAAAATTATACAGATCCTAAATCAATTTTTCAGGATTCAAACTCTATCAGTTCACTCACAATTCAAATTGTACCAAATTTAGTACACAGTAGTACCAATTTCCAAAACATTCTACATACCCCAATCCTACCTCCCACACTGATCCCAAATCCAAGTTTCAGGATTCAAACTCTATCGGTTTACCCACAATTCAAATTGTACCAAATTTAGTACACAGTAGTACCAATTTCGAAAACTTCCTACATACCCCAATCCTACACCCCCAAAATGATACTAAATTCAAGTTTTAGGATTCCAACTCTATCGGTTCACCCGCAATTCAAATCGTACTAAATTTAGTACATAGTAGTACCAGTTTCCAAACCCTCCTACATACCTCAATCCTACACCTCCACATTGATCCGAAATCAAATTTTCAGGATTCCAACTCCATCGCATTTAAATTGTACCAAATTTAGTACACTTAGTACAAATTTCTAAAACTTCCTACATACCCCAACCCTACACCCCCACAGTGACCCCAAATCCAAGTTTCAGGATTCCAACTATATCGGTTCACTCACAATTCAAGTTGTAATAAATTTAGTACACATTAGTACAAATTTCTAAAACTTCCTACATATCTCAATCTTACACCTCAACAGTGATCCTGGCTCCAAATTTCATGATTCTAACTCTATTGGTTCACCTAAAATTCAAATTGTACCAAATTTTGTACCATTTAGTACCCATAAGTATTATTTTCGTAAACTAAATCCTGACCCCAATCCCACACCCCTACAGTGATCCTGACTCCAAATTTCATTGTTCCCGCTCTATAGGATCACCCAAATCCAAACTTTCGTACACATAAGTAACATATTTCCAAAACTACGTTCATATCCCAATCCTACACTCCGAGTTAATTTTACATTTGAAATTCCAGGATTCCAGCTCAATTTGTACCTCCAAATCAAATTTGTACCAAATATAGTACCATATAGTACTTTTCGTACACATGAGTACACGCTTTGCAAACTCTCCTCATATCGACCCTAATTCTCAACCTTAATTTGCATTCCAAATTTCAAGTTTTTAGCTCAATCCATTCACATGCTACTAAATTGTACCAAATTTAGCACATTTCAGTACTTTTCCGATACGTATAGTTCGAATTTTCAAAAAGTCCTTTGCTACATCTATTCTACACTCCATCAGTGACCCTCAATCAAAATTTCAGATTTCTAGCTCTACTGGTTCGCCAAATACGAATGATACCATATTTAGTACTTTTCGTACCGTTCTAGTACGAATTTCCAAAAACCCAGCCCATCTGTCACATTTGGACCAAAAGTGACCTTCACCCAAAATTTCAAGATTATAGCTTCAGCCGTTTCGTCTGGTCGTTGATGAATCGTTAAATCGGTCAGTCAGTCAATCACTTTACTCTTTTATTAGTATAGATTACATTTGTACCAAATATAGTACCATATAGTTCTTTTCGTATACATGGGTAAGCGCATTCAAAACCATCTCTTTAAATAGACCCTACATCTCAACCTTCATTCACACTCCAAATTTCAAGTTTTTAACGCTATCCGTTCACATGCTACATAATTGTACCAAATTTAGTAAATTTTCGTACTTTTTGGGGTAGTAATAGTTCGAATTTCCAAAAACCCTTTGGTACATCTATCCTACACTCCATCAACGACCACCAAACCAAATTTCAGAGTTCTAGCTCCACCGGTTCGCCAAATACAAATGGTATCACATTTAGTACTTTTTAGTACTTTTCGTACCGTTCTAGCACGAATTTCCAAAAACCCAGCCTTATCTGTCACCTTTGGACCAAGGGTGACCCTCAACCAAAATTTCAAGATTCTAGCTTCAGCCGATGTCTGGGCATTGATGAATTGTTAAATCAGTTAGTCAGTCAATCACTTTACGCTTTATACCCTACACAACTATGTTGTCAGGGTATTATAGCATTGTGCAGGCCCAAAAGTTTGTAACGCCGCGAAATATTGGTCCTAGACCCACCTTTAAGTATACCGATCATATCTCGACTAGCTGGGTCGATCTAGACATGTGTGTCCGTCCGTCCGTCTGTCCATTATAATTTGTAAACATGATACAGGCCACAGTTATGGACCAACCTTCACGAAATTTTGCATGTAGGATAGGTTTTGGCCAATGAAGACCCCTATTGTTTTTGGGAAAGATCGGTTAATATTTAGGGGATGAAATGGACCAAATACTAAATTCTTGTCGGTTTTTCTGGGCGCTCCAGGGACCACAATAATGTCCCGAACATTTTTGGCATGGAGAAGGGGATCGGGCCAAAGAATAAGCATGCTTGTTTTGATAAAGATAGGTCAATGGACCCTGACTTTTGTGTGAAAAATTACAAAATTTGTATTCTATAGCGTATATATACACCTGAAGGACATATACCTGAGATGTTGATATTATATCCAAGAGAAGTGGTTGACCTTTAAATTATAACCAATTATATTGTTGTATGTGCTCGGATGTGGGAGTTACATCTAAATATTTACAGGTATCTCCGTATTCGTATAGCGGAACTATAGCGCTAATCGCTTTAAAATGTTCCATGAGGTTCCAGTTATGGTCAAGGACAACGCCTACAATTTTCGGTGATGATCAGATAATAATTTTGGAATGAAGTGGACCGAAAACTTAATTTTTTGTGTTATTTTCTAGTCGATCTATAGACCACAAATGAAAGCCGAACATCACAACACAACCCACAATTCAAATTGTACCAAATTTAGTACACAGTAGTACCAATTTCGAAAACTTCCTACATACCCCAATCCTACACCCCCACAATGATACTAAATTCAAGTTTTAGGATTCCATCTCTATCGGTTCACCCGCAATTCAAATCGTACTAAATTTAGTACATAGTAGTACCAGTTTCCAAACCCTCCTACATACCCCAATCCTACACCTCCACATTGATCCGAAATCAAATTTTCAGGATTACAACTCCATCGCTTCACCCACAATTTAAATTGTACCAAATTTAGTACACTTAGTACAAATTTCTAAAACTTCCTACATACCCCAACCCTACACCCCCACAGTGACCCCAAATCCAAGTTTCAGGATTCCAACTATATCGGTTCACTCACAATTCAAGTTGTACTAAATTTAGTACACATTAGTACAAATTTCTAAAACTTCCTACATATCTCAATCTTACACCTCAACAGTGATCCTGGCTCCAAATTTCATGATTCTAACTCTATTGGTTCACCTAAAATTCAAATTGTACCAAATTTAGTACCATTTAGTACCCATAAGTATTATTTTCGTAAACTAAATCCTGACCCCAAGCCCACACCCCTACAGTGATCCTGACTCCAAATTTCATTGTTCCCGCTCTATAGGATCACCCAAATCCAAACTGTACCGATTATAGTATGATTTAGTACTTTTCGTACACAGAAGTAACAAATTTCCCAAACTACGTTCATATCCCAATCCTACACTCCGACGTTAATTTTTCATTTCAAATTCCAGGATTCCAGCTCAATTTGTACCTCCAAATCAAATTTGTACCAAATATAGTACCATATAGTACTTTTCGTACACATGAGTACACGCTTTCCAAACTCTCCTCATATCGACCCTAATTCTCAACCATAATTTGCATTCTAAATTTCAAGTTTTAAGCTCAATCCATTCACATGCTACTAAATAGTACCAAATTTAGTACATTTCAGTACTTTTCCGATACTTATAGTTCGAATTTTCTAAAAGTCCTTTGCTACATCTATTCTACACTCCATCAGTGAACTCAATCCAAATTTCAGATTTCTAGCTCTACTGGTTCGCCAAATACAAATGATACCATATTTAGTACTTTTTAGTACTTTTCGTACGGTTCTAGTGCGAATTTCCAAAAACCCGGTCTTATCTGTCACCTTTGGACCAAGAGTGACACTCACCCAAAATTTCAAGATTCTAGCTTCAGCCGTTTCGTCTGGGCGTTGATGAATCGTTAAATCAGTCAGTCAATCACTTTACTCTTTTATTAGTATAGATTAAGTTTGTACCAAATATAGTACCATATAGTACTTTTCGTACACATGGGTAAGCGCATTCAAAACCATCTCCTTAAATCGACCCTACATCTCAACCTTAATTCACACTCCAAATTTCAAGTTTTTAACGTTATCCGTTCACATGGTACATAATTGTACCAAATTTAGTAAAATTTTTTTGGGGTAGTTATAGTTCGAATTTCCAAAAACCCTTTGTAACATCTATCCTACACTCCATCAACGACCACCAAACCAAATTTCAGAGTTCTAGCTCCACCGGTTCGCCAAATACAAATGGTATCACATTTAGTTCTTTTTAGTACTTTTCGTACCGTTCTAGTACGAATTTCCAAAAACCCAGCCTTATCTGTCACCTTTGGACCAAGGGTGACCCTCACCCAAAATTTCAAGATTCTAGCTTCAGCCGTTGTCTGGGCGTTGATGAATTGTTAAATCAGTTAGTCAGACAATCACTTTACGCTTTATACCCTACACAACTATGTTGTCAGGGTATTATAGCTTTGTGCAGGCCCAAAAGTTTGTAACGCCGCGAAATATTGGTCCTAGACCCACCTTTAAGTATACCGATCGTCATATCTCGACTAGCTGAGTCGATCTAGACATGTGTGTCCGTCCGTCCGTCTGTCCATTATAATTTGTAAATACGATATACGAAATTTTGCATGTAGGATAGGTTTTGGCCAATGAAGACCCCTATTGTTTTTGGGAAAGATTGGTTAATATTTAGGGGATGAAATGTACCAAGGGGATCGGGCCAAAGAATAAGCATGCTTGTTTTGATAAAGATCGGTCAATATTTAGCGGCCGTGACTTTTGTGTGAAAAATTACAAAATGTGTATTCTATAGCGTATATATATACACCTGAAGGACATAGACCTGAGAAGTTGATATTATATCCAAGAGAAGTGGTTGACCTTTAAATTATAACCAATTATATTGTTGTATGTGCTCGGATGTGGGAGTTACATCTAAATATTTACAGGTATCTCCGTATTCGTCTATTATTTAGTAACCCATTATCACTCTAGAGAGCGGAACTATAGCGCTAATCGCTTTAAAATGTTCCATGAGGTTCCAGTTACGGTCGAGGACAACGCCTATAATTTTCGGTGATGATCAGATAATAATTTTGGAATGAAGTGGACCGAAAACTTAATTTTTTGTGTTATTTTCTAGTCGATCTATAGACCACAAATGAAAGCCGAACATCACAACACAACCTACGGTGAAGGGAATCTGGACAATAGCTGTACTGAATACTCGTAATATTCGGCGTTGATGAATCGTTAAATCAGTCAGTCAGTCAGTCAATCACTTTACTCTTTTATTAGTATAGATTGGGACGAAGACAGTAATATGTGTTGCAATTCAGTTGTTGGTTGACGTTTCAGAACGCGTACCATAAAAAGGACCTTTAAGAAGTAATTATATTCCTAAATAAGTAACTATTCTATACCATAAAATCACTATTTCACTATTTGCCACTATATTTGTACTGTTATTTTTATTAATAACAAGATATTTCATATATTTTAGTTACTACATGCATTATGGATTTATCATTCATCAGATTTTCAGAACATACATCAGGAATAAATTAAATATTGTCTTCCCAACGAAAAATTTTCTGTATGAACTTTCCATAAAGGTAATGCAAGTGCGTTGTCTAAATTTATACTATATACTGCGTTAAATTAGTATAATCTTCAAGCTGACCAAATCTAATTCAAAAGCAACCATGAAAAAGCAATATTTTAATACTAATTCGACTATATCTTCACTAAAAAACGTAAAAAACTGTTAGGGCCGCAAGTCTCCGCAGCTAATTTTTTTACACGTTGAAGAACACCCACAATACAATTAAAAAAGAATTAGGACGAAACCTTTTTAAATTTTTTTGTTGTACTCCGCTAATTAAAAAATTAGCTTTATAAATTATATAAGCTAAGTACTAAAGGCGTGGATAGCTGTAAACTCCATATTGTCTCTACTTACATAAAAACAACAGTTAATCCTAGTTTTTAACATCCCAATCAACCAAAATAAACACTTTTATATTAACCGTCAATTCAAAGATTTTAGTATCAGAAAATGTACCCATTTTTCGAAAAAATGTTAAAAAGCAGTTTGCCAACAATTATAAGACTTGAACCCTTGTATAGACAAAACTACTTGTCGTATAAATACCTAATTTCATAATTATTCTACTTGGAGTGTTTTCTATCAATTTCCATCAATAAATATGTCCTCCGAGGAAGTTGGTTTTGACCATTTTTGGCCGCGGTCGTGACACATTAATATTATCATTTTCCCCTATTTTTCCAAAGATTCTTCTATATATGTACGCAATCATGAAGCTCATATATGTAGTTTCATCCGCTAAAACCGAAAAGACTACATAATTTTTCACTTCTTCAACAATAGACTTCTTGATGTATTCTTCAACTTTTTTATTAGCTCGTTCTGTTATCCTCCCTTCCATACAATAAAATTGTAATACTTTTTTTCTTTCAATATATCGGAAGCTTTTTTGTCTATAATATGTTCTATACGTTTTGAAACATCTTTAATTCTCGCTACATATAATGTCCGGAGTCTTCATTATCGCATCTTTGTAGTATTCCTTTTTTCCGTTGGCAGTGAAGCATCTTAAACTTTAAACGCATTTTTCTCGAAGCAGTGTTTTACGAATGGTTCCAAATTTTGACACGTTTCTCTAGGAGTGTATTGCTATGAACTATATATGAACTATAATAAAGCCAATCGGCGAAGAACTTCCTTATTTTCCTTTAGTGAATAACCAGACTTCTGCGAACTTTAAAGGCCTTTTCTCGGGAAGTATAGACTTCCCCCAGAAAAAATTATTTTATTGAAAGTAGACATCGGACAGAGCTGACTATATGACACCCTTCACCAATTTGAGTATATTCAACAGATGCATCCTTATAAACGTCGCATTTTTGAAGGACAATTAACATGATGTTGGATAAACTAAAATATGTTATCTTTATCTGACTTAAATCAGTCATAGACATGTCATTCTGCAAACTATGCTAAATTTTTCATATGGACAGATATAGAGTCGTTTGTTTGCAATGGGACAAAAATATATAAACCGATGTAAAGCAAGCCTCAATCAGACACCCATTGACTGTGTGGAGCCTGGAGGCTATATCTGCATTTCTACAAAACACAATCTGGTAAACATTAGGAGTTTGGTGCACCATGAAATCGGGCGAAAGTATATATGGAAGCTATATCAAAATCCGAACCGATTTCAACGATTAAGGTTATACTAACTTCAGTTCTTTTGTACATATGAGACATATTTTTGGGTCCGTGATGCGTCATTTACTTAAAATCGGACGAAACCAATATGAACCAAATATGAACCAATTTAAAAAATTGTATGTTAATCGGCTTTTTTAAGATATTTGGTGCACAATTATCTTAAAATCGGATGAAACTATATATGGGAGCTATATCTAAATCTGAACCGATTTCAACAAAACTTGACACACGTTATTTTATAGTAACTTCAGTACATTGTTCAAAATTGCGTGTGAATCGGTCGTATTTTGATGCTTTAGTGCACCATTTACTGAACATCGGACGAAGCTACATACGTAAATCTGAGCCGATTTCAGAGGAACGTTCAACACAGTAGGTTGGCTTTTTATTTGATTTCTCAGCTACTTTTTCAATCGACGTGGGGTACAAAACCTTATTTCAGCTGATGCTGTGGTTACCGGTATTGCTATTAACCCTTTTCTGTGCACACATTAATGTAACTATCCTAAAGAGAATATGAACATTGGGCCACAAAGGGTTAAAATTTGTAACAATATATTTATGTTTGGAAATCGATTTTCGTCACATACTACAATCACATTAAATAAATTAGATGGTCGGGGATCTTTCGCTTTCCACATTGTGATCCACAGATCCACCTCCAGATATCTGCTTGTTGTAAATACAACAAAAAGACTTCGTTCAAACATGGTACAAGTAATGTAATTCTATAATATTTTCGGAGTTCGAACTCATTACATTTGACCTGAAACTTCTACTTCTTAGAAATAAATCCAAATTAAATCCATTTTCCCCTATTAGAATAATGAAAATATTCCGCAGAAGTGAATTTTGATTTAATAACGGTCTGCCCTCCAATATAATTGCCTGACATGTAAGACGCGCCTTCATACCCTTGACCTCTCAAAAATGTTGGATTCAAACCCAAACTGATTACTGTGTTTATTATGGAGGTAGTCTCCAATTAGTTTTACTAACTCGATCTGTATTCTGGGGGCCGGGCCGGGTATAAGTAAAATTTTACGTAGAGCACCTTTTGCTAAATCTGAATATGCGATACAAGAAACCGTGGTGCCCGGCCGGGTAAAATTAAATTTTTACAAAAATCAACGTTAGCTAAATCTGAATATGCGATATAAGAATTTGGTCTATTACATTTTTCATTTTACTCTTGTGTGTATAGAAATTTATATAACATTAGTGGAATTAAAAAATTTCTGTTGCAAAACTAAATTTATTTAAATATATATGGGGGCTATAGCTTAATCTAAACCGATTTTAGTGAAACTTTCCATACAGTAGTTTATACTAACTTCAGTACGTTGTGCAAATTTTTGTGTCAATTGGCCATATGTTGGCGCTTTGGTGTACTATTTACTAAAAACTGGATGATACTATACATGGGACCTATAACTAAATATGACAGATTTTTCCCAATTTCAATAGGGTTCGTCCTTGGCCAAACAAATGAGCTGTGAGAAATTTCGTCCAATTCGGATAATTAATGCGACCTGGACTTTTTTTTACAATTTAACACGAACGGATGGAAGTGCATAAATGGACTTAGAAAGTGATTCTATGCATATTCTCAAAAGGATCCATGGGTCTATCTCGTTTCCTTTCGCCTCTTTCAAACATTACTCATGGAATAATTTGAAATTCAAACGAAATGTCATGTACACCAATTTCAAATTCAGATGCACCCATTAGACTACGTATGTCCGATTTACGTGAAATGGTGCAAAGTGTAATGAATTAAGTATGGAATGACGTGTGTCTAGTTTTATATACGTGGGTTCAGATTATGATATCGCTCCGATTCCATGTGTATGATGCATATAACACCACCAAACAATTGAATGTATTATTTTTTTAAGATAACTTAAATTTTAAAGAAGTTGGTGCTGAACAAGTTTTTGGCATAAAACATCATCTTTTACAGGTTCTGAACAATTAATTATAAATAAAATAATGGAAAACGCTGCTATGTGTATTCAGTCGGCTTGGAGGATGTACACTGCGAAAAAAATAAATGCAAAAAATGGTTTGTTTCAAAAACGTTTGTATGGAATGGTAGGAACTAGACGCCTAATTGCTGCCCATCAGCACACACAATCTATTATGGAGTTTTATAAAGAGGATTTAATGAAACAAATGATGAATTCGAAATTTGAGATGCTGATTATTGATGAACGCACAAGATTGCTACAAGAAAGAGCTCCAAATATCATGGAAGATATTTCTGATCACATTAGGGCATGGTTTAGGGACTTGTAAGTAGTATTATATCCAATTAAAAACTACACATGACTGTCTAAATGTATATACTATAGTTACGATAAAACTGGAGATTTTCACCCATATCCTGAAGCAGCTAAAAACGGAACCGTATTGGTTCTATTAGATGAAAGTATGAACTTGGAAGAATTCAAAGAATTTCAAAATTTGCAAGGCATGTCTAAAGAGGAGAAGAAAGCAAGAGCAGAAAAGGAAAAACAAAAGAGATTGCTGCAAAAGGCAAACATGAAGAAACAGAAACTAAAGGAAGCAAAGAGGCGAAAAAAATTAAAAGACTCTGGGGTATATGATATCGCCTATCAATTAACGTCTAACAAAGACATTGGTGAGTTTGTTATTCAAAGTATTAGTGTTTTACTCAAGCGAAGTTCATAATACATTTCGATATGTAAAAATGTAATTAAGTTCCTATATGTCATGCAAATGGAGACTCACTACTTCTTCAATTTATAAATATACTCAAAAATATCAGTATTAATATAATCTAATCTACACACACACATTTTAATATTTAAGGGGACCCCCCCTATTCTCGGTGTCAAAATTTTTGTTGATATAATTCGAATCTACACTGATTAAGGAATGTCTCTACAAAATTTCAAGTGAAAATCTCAAGAAGTCTTGAAGATATATCCGATTTATTGTATCAACATTAAGTGACGGCTAAAGGGCTTCTCAAACTTTAAACGCGTTTTACTCTAAACATTTTTTTGTGAATGGCGGGCACGATAACTCAAAAACCAATAATCCAATCGGTTCCAAATTTTGCAGCGTTTCTCTGAGAGTGTATAGCTCTCGTATGAACTAGGATAAAGCCAATCGGTGAAGATCTTCCTTATTTTTTAACATGGTTTTTGGTAAAAAATCGGCGATTTTCCAAAAAAAAATTTTCAAAGGTCCACCATTTTGTTAATTTTAGAGCGAAGTCAATAATCCTAGTTCATACGAGAGCCAGACATGCCCTCTTTCTAACACAGTTGGAATTTTCGGATTCCGATGTTCCAGTGAGGAGTTATCATGCCCGCCATCGAAAATGTGGACTTTTCTTTGCACCCAAAAAACAACAACAAAACAACAACAACAAATTTTTGTAAATTATTTTTCTTCCTTTTTAAATCTTCAAATATATATGTGCCAAGTTACAAACCTTAACAAGCATTGGTATTCATTTACCAGCCCATTTAAAATCTTAAAAATAAAAAATCGAGAATGGGGGGGTTCCCTTAAATTATAAAATATTAGCTGAAACCGTGGCGCCTCAGAAGCTATGAATTTTAAAGTTCAGTAGTAAACAACTTTTATGCAGTTGTAACATAGACAAATTTTAGATTTTAAATTAGGTAAATCTTGAAGTTTTATACATCCGCCTTGAGACAAATGTGGGTATACACTCGAATCCGCTTAATTGCACACCGTTTAATAGAAAAGTCCGGTTAATTGCAAAAATGTTTCAATTGCAAAGTTTGAAATTCCTTCAATTTTTCTTAAATAAAAAATCGATTATTGAAAACGAAATTACTTCAAAAATGCATATTTCTTAAAAAAAAAACGCTGCTTAATTAAAAAATTTGCGTATTCGCAACGGACCAGCGTGTAAATAACATTCATGTATGAGGAATAGTCAGAAGTATGTAAAAATATTATATTATTCTAACCATCCTTGCTTTCGATATATGGACCAAAATAATAGGATATTGCCGCCATTTAGAAGTAGTTGATGGTACTATTTTGGAACATTTTAAAATTTGTATTGTTTTTGTATTGTATTATAGATCAGTAGAGCGAAAAAAGGTACATAATTTAATTTTTTATAATCTAATTAGATAGACTTTCACTAATTTGTCCTATTTTTTCTGAACATTTGTCACAATAAATATATTGATGAAATTCTTTAAAGTGATATCAATAGGCTTCAAATAGCGATTATTGCGTTTTTTATGATATAATTTTTTCATACCCTCTACCACAGTATATCCGTCCGTCTGTTGCAATCACGATATCTTCTGAAGGAATTGAGATAGGGTGCTGAAGTTCGGTCTACCTTTAGACATATCCACCATATAACGGTACCCCCGTTTTTTATCCGAATTCGCTGTAAGTCGGTACTTTGGTTTCGTATTGGATACTAATTAAGTGGCCCACACACGTCAAACATGTGCGTTCGATCGGTGTGAATCGAAGCAATGTTTGACGTGTGTGGTACGGTGTTCACACCGATTTGCCGGTGCGCACACCGATCGAAAGACGTCTGTGGCCTGGTGTGTGGATATTTTCTCATTTGTTGAGAAATTTCGTGGAGTGCGGATCAGCGGACAAATGCAATACATATGTATTTGGAAGATTTTTTTTGATGTTTTTACACATATTCTACTGTGTGGCAAATAAAAATGTTTTTTCCCGGAATAAAATAAAAGATAAACATTTATATTAAATAAAAATATTTCGTCCTTTTTCCGTCATCACTATCGCGGTCCATCTACACGCTTCAAAAATAAATATTAAATGAAGTTTAATGGATCCGTTTGACGTGTGTGGGCTAGGAGCTTCACACCGATCGAACGCACATGTTTGAGGTGTGTGGCCCACTTTATCTCCACTAAAAATTATAAATATAGGTTCACTTTTTCGTGTAGCGGCCATATAACGGCATCCTCCAATTTTGTGGGTTTTCAGCGCGTCAGAATTTCAGAATGCATTTATACGGGTGCCAATTTTACAAAATGACAAAAATTTTTACTGGTAAAACTGTCATATAACGGTACCCCAATATCATAAATTATTGTTATTAAAGGTCCACAACTGTGCGTATTTGACATTACGTTTATAAATCGATTTTGCATTGTTTATTTTATGTATTTAGAAACTTCCTATATTAAGTATTTTCTATTCGAATTTTCGATTCGAAGAAGCAGTAATAATAATGTTCAATATTTCGGGAATGTCAGAAATGTTAAGAATATTTATTTGAATTACGTTTCTAAGCCACGCTCCGTCACAACATTTGTTATTCGTATAACTCTGCATCCACTATGTTACTTTTAGGGCATGTCATGACATACTGTGTAAATCTAATTAACATCTGTTCAGCGCTTTTTGAGTATATCGGGAACATACAAACAAACACACAACTATTTTCTGTTTTCTATATAGATATATAAAATAGTTGACCATCTTTGATACTTGAAGTGGTTGCCGTATAGACCCCATCATATGATTTAATGAAGGTTTGCAAAGTTAGTTCGATATATGTAAGGCAAATATATTACTCTGTGGAAAGTTATGATGATTTGGATATTCCGTTCGCTTATCTCCTAACATTATACAGATATGGTTAAACCATTAGGCTTTAATTTGGAAGTACCAGAAGGAGTGGACTTATATTCCCCATCTTCGAAAATAATTTAAGTTGGGAATAAATATTACTATGTGCCAAGTGTGAATGAAATCGGTTGCTCCCCTTGAGAGTTGTCGTTTTTTTTTTTTTGTTTTTTTCCGTACACCATTAGGTATACGTATACGATTGAAGTAGTTATACCCACCAAGTCGTATTTTTAAAAAGGTTTTTTTTATTATAGGATTTTGGGTTAAGAATTATAGCTTCGTTTACATATTTATGAATTTTAAGTTTATTAAATTTTGTATAAAAAATGGCGTTTTAATAAATTACCCGTGAAAATGAAAATAAATGACATAAAAATATTAAACAATTAGCTTAGATTAAATATGTACGTATGTAAAATAAACAAAGAAAATATAAATATATATAACCTGCAAGAATCTTGAACTAATAGAAATGGTTTACCACTTCTTCTCCTTTATATTTATATAAAAAATTCACTGATAATCTGATATTTTCATATTTATTTGGTAGCAATACGTGTAGAAATCGTTTTTCGAGTATGTTGTCAGTGAGTAGTGGTGTGCCTTAAGGATCTGTTCTAGGCCCCCTGTTGTTCGTAATGTATGTTAATGATTTGTTCGGTTATATTAATAAGAGGAATTGTATATCATTTGCTTTTTCTGATATTGTTTAAAGGAGAAAATGTATTCATGGATGTTTGATTTTAATGTTAATATTCGATAACTAAGTGACTAGCACACGTAGTTATCGAATATGGGGCTTTCAATAAATACTCAAAAACCTAAAACTATGATTTTATATAATTTAAATTAATTAATTATATTTGTTTTTAAGATTCTATGTTGAGATAAATCTATTGTTAGGTTAATGATTTTGGAGTAGTAGATGTATAGTGGAATCGATCTTGGCCTCGTGACTAGTTTTCCATCCATGAAAAAATAAATTGAAAATTGAAATAATTAGACTTAGAAATATATAAATGTAGTAAAAATAAAATAAATTGGAAAACATATTTCAATTTTGCAATATTGTTATATTTAATTTAATTTTTATTTTACTTCCAAGATTCGTGAAGCTTTGTTGCTATTTTCAAATCGAAAAGAATTTCGATTAACCCTGCTACTATATTGGGGACTTTTGATGACCCAAATCGTATTTATCATCACCCTATTATTTACTGGTGGAATATAATAAAAAGTTCTCACTACTCTGTGCGTGAATTGTAAGGCCATGTGGTCATAGCATATTAGGGTCATTTTGTTACCCCTTATATTATAAACTAATGCGCGTGCAATGAGTATGGCGGTGAACTTAATTTTAACTTGAAAAAAGAAGAATATTTATCTTCAGGATAATTAATTTCTAATAACATAAAAGCAATCATTTCCTCAGCCGTCACTAATGGCACAAACGTTTTTGACAAAGATCAGAAGATAATGTGGAGACAATGTCCTTGTACCTATTTAGATAAGTTTCACTTGTATGTGTATTTGACTTTAGGAAACGAAGGAGATCAGAAAGAAGATAAAAAACATGTCCATATTCTAAACTGTTGTTAGCTATAGAGACAAAACTTGCAAATTCTTTACTTTCCGGACGTATATATTACATTTGGTGGACACTCTATTCCTTTCCGGGACATATGCCCATTCAATTTATATATTCCAAGTAAACCTGGTATGGAGGCCTGGAAACGGAATATCCGATTTCATCTAAACTTGATATTTTTACCAGACCAAGATCATAGTAAGCGATGGGGCCTATCGGTCCACTCCTTTTGGTACCATCCCAAAAAAGTGTCACAATTTAAAATTTTTAAATCCAATATCAATCGAGTTGAGTTTCGATTTAATCCAAACAATGCACATCGTAATACTTTTACTAAGCCTAGGTCTTGTACGAAGACGGGCCCATGTCTATGTAGTGTAAAATTTTTCAAAATCCAAAATCTATTGAATGGGTGTATGCTTTGATCCAAACTTTACCCGTAGTTATATTTTTACCAAACATACTTATAGTACTTCCATACTTCATATGAACATTTGATTCGTTATATACACATCGTAGTATTTTTAACAATCTCAGATCAATGTCAAAGATGAGACCTATGGGTCTAATCCTTCTGGTACCTCCCCCACAAATGGTTAACATGTTGAAAAATTGTAAAATTCATGTGAAGCGAATGGAGTTTCCGATTTGTAAAAATATAATCTAAACCGAATTGAGAATCCTATGGGTCTAAACCTAGCCGACCTTTATGTTTAAACTAACAATATATTTACACCAATATAATTACACCTAATGGTTCTCGAGAAATTCGTGTAAAAAAAGATACTGGCCAAGTACAAAAATAATAGATTGGTTCTAGACCTCAAAAAATAAGTTAAAATTTGACTAAATAATATAAAAAAATATTGTTGTAGTTATTTTAAGAATTTATTTTCGTTTTAATTTATTAAATAAACTAAATTATAATAAAAAAATCTAAACTTAAATATTTGAAACTAACCTGTTATTGGTCTACCAAAATTATATGAGCTTCTACTTTATTTTACTTAGCACTTGTTAAAAATCAGCAAAAACTAACGATCTTTCAATTATAATTGTCAAATAGGAACTAAATTGTGTGTACAATACATTATGTACATTTTTACTTTTTCAATAATTCGGGGAATCCCGCATTTCCCGTAAAACAGAAATTACGCATACATAGACATAACTCAGAACACACACCAGAATTATATAAAATGTTGCCATATCAGAAATTCATGCCATGCAGGGTTCTTACTCTAATTAATTTGAGCAAAAGCATTCCAAAATTTTCTTCAATAAATAAATAGTTCATGTAAAAAAAGTAATTTTGTTTTTTGTATTCGTGTTATTTCAAATTATGTCGTGTAAAAATAGAAATATTTTTTCGTATTTACTCGTGTTATTTCAAATTCTTGTAAAAATAATTCGTGTATACAATTCTAATTAGGTTTATACAACTCTCTGATATATAGGTCTATCATCTCTGGTACCTCCCCAACAAAATACAGGTTTATTGTATACAACATTCGATATGTCATAGGCTGAATGTATACATTTGTTTATTCGTTTATTACATACTTCGGGGGTATTTCTTTTCAAAATAAGACCCCAAAATAATACATATATGTGATTTTTTTCTAACATAGAAGCAGGGTTAATAAAAGATTCTTGAGGATTATAGTTAATAAAAGGAGGATGAGTATATATATATAT
This sequence comes from Musca vetustissima, assembly GCF_032173495.1. Taxonomy (NCBI): domain Eukaryota; kingdom Metazoa; phylum Arthropoda; class Insecta; order Diptera; family Muscidae; genus Musca; species Musca vetustissima. The sequence continues at coordinate 106,350 of NW_026880211.1, forward strand.
ATATATAGTGAAACGTGAACAGATATAGCCCATCTTCGAACTTGACCTGCCTGCAGACAAAATACAACTATATGCAAAATTTTTCAATCTATCTCAATTCGTTTAGAGGCAGCTTTAAATTGTCATAGAATTTTATTCTGATTAAGAATATATTGCTGGCTTTACTTGTAAAGACAACAAGTCCAATTTTCGAGAAATTGAGATTCTGATATATTTTTGTATAAAGAGTCAAAATACATCGATCTAAAAAAATAAAAATAGAGTTATCTCATTTGTTATTGTTGTCGCTGGCTTACATCATGTAAAGGCTGTAAGTCCACTTTTTATTTTGAAGATTTTGGACATGATTTTCAGCCGAATTGACTGTAATTTGGTATTTTACGTACTTATGGGGTAGCTCACCTTCCAACAAAAACTTACCAATATTTGTCCACTTTTTAGGGTACCGCCCATATAACGTTATCCCCAATATTCGACCTGCCTAAATAGCGACGATTTTACTCGTTTTACATATTTTTGAATGAATTATTATTCCAAAACAAAATTAGTAATTAGAAAATATAATGATAGACAAGTTGTAAGAAAAATACCTAAGTCCATTAAAACATGCATACTTAGCGACAAAAATTCATATTTTTTTTTATTTTGCCTTTACGCAATTAAATTACACATACAATACAAAAACAAATTGCATTTACAGATTTAAAAAATCTTTATTCAAAAGAAAGTTCGATTGTGTTTTGTCTCTCCTGAAAAATTGTGAAATATGGACTTGCCGCCTTTACAAGTTACAAGCCAGCGATATATACGTTACAGGGTCGGAAATGATATACCCTTCATACTATGGTGGAGGGTATACAAATCAAAGTCGGGTAATGTGGACCACTATAAAAAAACGATTCATGAGGACTAGTTCGAAACATGAGCCCAAATTAAAAACATTTCTGCGAGGAGGTATTCTACCTCGACAAACTGAATATGCGAAGTTAAAGCTGCTTTGGTTGATAACGAAGCTAGGACCATAAACGGCGCGATAAACTTAAACTTAAATGGGACCTATTCTAAAACATGGAACTAATTATTTGTGTATTCATTTTTACCCAAAATTAAAATAAATAGAAATTTATCACAGGCAATCCACAACCTGTTTTTAACTCACTGGTCCACATTACGTTCTAATATATATTACCCGCCAAATTATTAATATCGCCATTTTGATTTTTTTAATATTATGCAATAACATTTCTATAGATAAATATTTAATGTTTGATTTGTTATTGAAACGATTTATTTTTATTTTTTACTATTGTTACGCCAACAATATAAAAAAATTAAATTGTAGTCCATATTACCCCAGTTTCCACTGGTTTGTTGTTCCTCTAGTGAAATTGACGTATAATAGCATGAAAAATGAAGTTTCGTGTTATTTTCAATTTGTTGAAAAAAATACTGGAAAATTTCGATGAAAAATTATGAGACTTATAGTAAAACTTTATGGCGAACATTGTTGTACAATATTCTGAACTGTTATAACAAAGTTTAAAATGAGTTTTCAATCATTTCTAGAAAAGTGCACCGAAAAGATCCCTTCAGTGAGGCAACTAAGAATTCACGTAAGCCAAATACACGATATACCTAAAATGCAAGGATTTTGAGAAATCGAATGTCCTGGAAATGGGAAATTTTTCCACCCTTTTTTAGGTTCCCTCCTGAAAAAAACTTTAAAAATGCCGATACACTATTTTGCATGGATTATTTTGAACACATTGAGAATTTTTTGTGCCAGCCAATTTGATTTCAAATGTGAATAAAAAACAAAAATACCTTAAAACATGGACCCTGAAACCCAATTTTCCATACCAGTATTTGGTTTCATATAAAAATCGTGCGAACCCCCAATTTTGGCAGGCTAAAAATGATTGGGCAGTAAAAAGATTTTACCCGCCCTTGGGTGAGTAAAAAATAAGTTCACATATCTACACCTTTTTCACATGTTATTCAAAACATTTCAAATGTAATTCGAGAATTCCATTTGTTATTCACAACATACAATTTGCAATTCGATAATTCCATTTGCAATTCATAACATTTCAGTTGTAATTCGAGAATTTCATTTGTAATTCATAGAACACCTTTCGAAATTCGCAGAATTCCATTTGAAATTTACAGAATTCCATTTGAAATTCGTAAAATTCCATTGGAAATTACTAAAATTCCATTTGAAATTCATAAAATTCCATCTAACTTTCAAATAAATTCAATTGAAAATCGTAATATTTGATTTGAAATTAATAACATTTCATTTTAAATTGGAAAAATTTTATGAGAAACACCCAAAATATGTGTAACACATTAAGGTGGGTAATAATGTATGTACATATTAATGTAATATACTTTATAATTTTAAATACTTTATACTTTTTTGCATCATGAACTTTAATGTATTTATATAGATTATTGACAGACCTTAATGTTGATTTTTATTCATTCTTTTAAAAACCGCATATATATATATATATTTTATGAATTTGTTATATATATATATATATATATATATATGAGTGTTAGTTTGTTTTTTAATACTATTTTTCACTACATAAAAAAATCTACCCCACTTATTGTTCAATTTATTTATTTTATTCGAATTTGAAATGAATTTTTACGAATTACAACTGAAATATTATGATTTACAAGTAAAATTTTATGAATTTCAAATTGAATTCATTGAATTTCAAATAAAAATATACAAATTACAAATAAAATTCTTAAAAATTCAGATGGAATTTTTTGAATTACATATGAAAAGTTTATAATTACAAATGAATTGTTGTGAATTGCCGATAAAATACTCGAATTACAACTGAAATGTTATGAATTGCAAATAGAATTTTCGAATTACAAATGAAATTCTCGAATTGCAATTGACAAGTTTCGTTGCAATCGGTTTAGATGTAGCTTCCATTAATATTTTCCATGTATGAATTTGAAAATACTATTATTCTAACAATTAAAGAGATATTTGAGAAAATATTTGAAATTCCATTAAAAGTGAAGGTGATGTGGTATACCACATGATGTTAATGTGGTATAGTATAAACTTCCAATTGATATCTTATATAATTTATTGTTTTAATGAAGAATTTATGTCTGTTAAGTTTTTTAATGGATACGTTGAGTGGAACTTTAAGTTTTATTATATAATAATGTCTACACATGACAATATTTAATTTTTGTATGGAGGAGTTGTTAAAACTCATAGCCTTTGTTTTTCATCCTTGTGATTCATGGTAGACTCTCGTAGAGTATAAATGTTTCAAATAGTAATGAGATTTTGTCTTGTGGGGGCTTTTTTTATACAGACTCAAGGTACACCACATTACCTGCACTTGTGTTTACTGAATAAACATATAGTTTTTTCCTAAATTGGTAAATATGTGGCGCAATCGCGCATTTTAATTGATATTTAGTACATACTAATCATTTTAATGCTTTAATAATAAATATTAAAATACTATTAAAAAAAAAAAATAAACTTCAACCGAAAAAAAGTCAAATTCATGAAAAATTATTTTTTTGCTAATGATTCTTATCCTGAGTTAAATAAATTAAATAGATCATTGCTATCTTATTTTTTTGAGAACAGCAAACTATAGAACATGTTTCAGTTATTCTTAAATTTTCAGTTTACAAAAAAAGTGACTATACCACATTACCAACCTATACAACATTTGCATCACCTCCTCTATATAGTTTCGTCCGATTTTAAGTAAATTTTGCACCAAAGACCAAAAGTTTGCACTACGTACTGAAGTTGATGTAAACGTGTGTCATGTTTTGTTGAAATCTATTCAGATGTAGATATTGCTCCTTTATATATTTTCCTCCGATATTAAGTAAATAATGCACCAAGGTCCTAAAATATGGCTGATATGCACAAAACGTGGTGAAATTAGTATAAACCAACCTGTGACAAGTTTCGTTGAAATCGCTTTAGATATAGCTTCCATTAATATTTTCGTCCGATTTAGGTCAAATGACCACTTTTTCTGTGCAAAATTAATAGCGGCAACAAAATCATAGTATTCGTCATGAAATTTGGCACAACTTATTTTTTTGTGTTACTTGAATCGTTTTTGTTGAATTTGGAAGAAATCGGTTCAGATTTGGATATAGCTCCCATATATATTTTCGTCCGATTTTATGTAAATGGGGCACCATACTGCCAATATTAGTCCGATGTAGACAAAATTTTGCACAGAGTATTGAATTAGGTCTAGATTGATATGTGTCAAGTTTTGTTGAAATCGGTTCAGATTTAGATATAGCTCCCATATATAGTTTCGTCCGATTTTATCTAAACAGAGCACCATAATGCCAATATTGGTCTGATTGAGACAACATTTTGCACAGAGTATTGAATTATGTGCAGATTGATGTATGCAAAGTTTTGTTGGAATAGGTTCTGATTTAGATATAGCTCCCATATATAGTTTCGTCGATTTTAGGTAAATGGTGCACCAGACTGAAAATGTTTGCCCGATTGGGACAAAATTTTGCACAGCGTACGGAATTTAGTCGAGTTTGACATCTGTGAAGTTTTGTTGAAATCGGTCCAAATTTATATACAGCACACATATATAGTTTCGTCCGATTTTATGTAAATGGTGCACCAAACTCCCAATAATGGTCCGATTTAAAAGAAATTTTGCACAGCGTACTGAGTTCAGTCAAGTTTGGCATCTATGAAGTTTTCCTTGAAATCAGTCCATATTGAGATTTTAGGTAAATGGTGCACCAAACTTTCAATATTTATGCGATTGGCATGCAATTTTCTTATAGATTTCAGAATGTCATGTGTATGGTTTCTATTGGCTCAAATATCTATGTAGATCACATTTGTTTTTTACCCGATTCCATGTTAATGGTCATCCAAAGATGGTATGTCTCTTCTATCAACAGGATATTGTACACATTATCATTTTTTGTTTGTACCCAAAGTGGTAAAGGGTATCATATAGTCGGCCCCGTCCGAATTTCGATCTTTCTTTACTGGTTGTCTTTGAAAACATTCATCTTTCTGTGACATTTTTACAAATTTTTCGCTAATTTTAAGCAAAATAAATGTACTATTTGCTTAAAAAATTTCGCTCTTTCATCCGAAATGTTGTCGACATCAATTTTGCTCACTACATTTTTGAAAACTGCAAACAGGTTTTTCCTTTTTGTTACCTTCTTTTCGCCATATTTCAAAAAGTTCGATTTCTTATACGGAGGATGTCTAGAAAAAGAGGCATTTCTCGCAAAACGCAAAAAATCGCAACTTGAAATAAATTTAAATTAACTCATTAATTATCACTTAATTTATGTGCAAAATTTCAAAGAGGTCATATTGGGTCATTTTTTTAATAGCTTACTGAAAGTCAATCTACCAAATTACTTTAACTTTTTAAAGTCTTCATAGACTAAAGGGTTATTTTCAAGTATAGTGTCGCAAACATAAAAATGTTTTGATTTAATATAAATATACTCACTTGTATCTATATTTTCCATTTTACACTAATTAATTATTGTAAACACAATCGAAATAATACGCACTCAAAGTTGACTAAGCCCCACAGAGATATAAGCATATTTATAGAATAAATTGTATTGAGCGACATGCACGGCCAGCTGTGTAACGGTACTTTATGTTTAGCACTAATTAATATCACGTGTCTCTATTTTATAGTGTTCTAAATACAAAAACAACAACAATTCGCGAAGAACGACACTTTGATTTTTTCCAATTTTGCACAGAAAACTGGTCATTTGACCTATAGTGCATTGATGCGAAATTTTGTACAACGTACCAAAATGAGTATAGAATGACCATATATTCGACCGACTTCATGTTTATTGGGTTTCAAATAATCAACTAGTACCGGATTGAGATTTGCTTTAAATCGATTTACATAATCTTGTCTCATTCTCTATCTACCCAAATGAATAGTTTAGTATAGGTTACAGAATGACATATTTATGGATTGATCTAAACCGACTGTTCACTTTTAAATATAGATCACATATTTTAGTTCATCCAATTTCATGTCAGTGGTCCTTCGAAAATGCGACGCACTATGTCGCGAGTTCATATAAACAGCGGCCAAAAATAGAAGTAGTTATCTTAAGTTAATGAAATTTGGTACATGTGCTTATTATTAGCCTAAAAAGCAACTGACAAAAAATTGGATAGATCGGATCGGAATGTCACCCTTTTTGGCCTATAAAATCGTTAATATTCAAACAAATTCAATGAAAATTGGCAATTTAGATTTATATATGCCTATAAAGTAACGGACCAAAAACTGTGTAGATCGGACCAAGATTTGATATACCTCCCATACAAAGGGAGGTATAAATTGTTTATATTCATCCAAATTCCATGAAATGTCTTCGTCCAAATTACATCAAATTTGGTCGAATACAGTAATAGGTGTTGTAATTTAGTTGTCGGCCTATATTTCAGGTACCTACCATACGAAAAGTCCCTAAAACTGTAACTTTCTGTACTATAAAATCGATATATGCAGCTAAATTAAGTACAATAGTTTTATTTTTGTTATTTTTATTATAATATAAATATTTTTATTATTAAATAAATATTTCATATCCTTTAGCAACTACTGTTTACTGTTTACTGTTACTGTTTTAACATTCACAAATTTTTAAAAACATACATCATATATATATAATATTGTCTTCCCAAATGTACGATTTAGTATCATCCACGTTTTAATCTCGGGTCTTTAATTTATGGCTGTTTAAGGATATTACAAGGTCGTAAAATCGTATTGTAATATAAAATACTAAATAAAATCATTATTTAACTCGGCTTTAACAAAAGTTTGGGATGCTACTAATTATTTGTTGGCATGACTTGTTAGCATCTTGTGAAAGTCGCTCAAAAGGTATTGTACTGCACTTTGCATATCCTATGCCATTAACTAATATTTTTCTGATAAACTTTCCACAAAGGTAATTCATGTGCGACCTCTAAATTTAGATTATAAGATTATGTCTCAAATGATGTGATAAATAAGTATAATCTTCAAACTTACTGCAAATTTATTTAAAAGCTATATTTTAAAACCAATTCTCCCATATCTCCGCTTCGAATAACGTTTTTACCATTTATTATATTTTATGTAAAATGTTGTGTCATTATATGTTCTGAATCCATCTTCTCCTTCCTATTTGACCCTCAATAACTTATTTAATTGTATACATAACATATTTGACCATTCGCTTCTAACCATTTCATGAATATGCCACATTTTTTCATAAGGTGGTCACCAAAAAAGTTGAATAACTCTTAGGACCGCAGGTCTCCGCAGGTAATTTTTTTTATTTCTTAAATAACACACTTTTCACCACTCAAATAAAAAAAATAGATCTAAACTTTTTTTCTGCTCCACTAATTTCAAAATTTGTTTTAAAAATGTTATGAACTAAGTACTACAAGTGTGTATACACCATATGACTGTATACACCATATGATATCTATATACATACAAACTAAAGCGAATCCAAGTTTTTACATCCACAGCAACCAAAATAAAAACTTTTATAATAATCGTTAATTTGAATATTCAAATATTTGAGCATCAGAAAAACACACCCATTTTTCGAAAATATGGTAAAAAATCAGTTTATAAATAATTATCAGATTTGAACCTTTGTAGAGGCAAAACTACTCGACATATCGATAAAAAAATTTCATGTTAATTCTAATTGGAGTGTTTTCTATCAATCCTCATCAAAAAATTTGTCCTCCCTGGTACATGGTTTTGACAATTTTTGGCCGCGGTCGTGACACTGTGCGACGTCTGTTAGAATGCATGTGTTGAATATACCCAAAGTGGTCACTTAGTCCGCCCCGTACGACTTTACTACTTTCCTTACTGGTTTAAGTTTCTTAATAATGGATTAAGTTTCTTAATAATAGACCTGTGTAAGCATGGAAACTGGTCCCCATGTTTACATTTATCAATAAGCTCGTTCTCTACGTTCTCTTTTAGTAACTCATTTCATATGGCGGTTTTTCATTTTCAACTAGGGATAAGTACATTTTTGTATTGAAAAGTCTAACAGTATGTTTATGTATTTCGAAAGAAAGGTTTCTTTCGCTTTCAATGCGAATGAAAACCAATTTTGATTCATATAAAAACATTTTACAGGCAAATGAAGTCGAACGATAAACAACTCGAAAGAAAACGTAAACGTATATTTTTTTTACAAATTGGGTTTATGTATGACGAAAAAGCTGTCATCATGCGAACGAGAACTATGTCCCGAACTATGTACCAAAATTTGAAGCATTTTCACACAACACAATCTCTATACAAAATAAAAAAATTTGGAACATGTTTTATAGGTATCGCTTGGATTTTTCATTGATGTTTTTAGAAAACAAAATTGTACAAATACTGATAAATTTCATTTAACATTTTTTTGTTCATATATTTGATTGTATTTGTTTAGTTTGTTCGCATTTCCCATTTGACTCCTATTTATTTAACATTGTTTACAATTAATTTAGTAGTTTTTCGCATGGTATACGTAACGGAAAACGAACGATAGCTTTCGAAATACATGAACGCTTTTTTAAAAGAATGTGAGTGAGTTACTTTCTTTCGCATTGATTTTCGTTCGAAATAGAAAAACAGGCTGTAAAAGTCGAAGTCGATTTTTGATCTTTGATATATATATTATATGAGTGTGTTAAAAATTCAGATGGAATTTTTTGAATTACATATGAAAAGTTTATAATTACAAATGAATTGTTGTGAATTGCCGATAAAATACTCGAATTACAACTGAAATGTTATGAATTGCAAATAGAATTTTCGAATTACAAATGAAATTCTCGAATTGCAATTGAAATGTTTGGAATAACATTTGAAAAAGGTGTAGTGAATTATATTTGACTTAGAGATTTTAGATCTAAACCTACTTTAAACAAATTAGTATAAGAAACTGTTTAAGTTGAGCTGATCGCTAGAGTGCAAGGGCATGCATCGCTGATGATTGATTATACCCTTCACCACACTGTAGTATAAGGTATTATGTTTTTGTGCATATGTTTGTAACAGGCAAACAGAATATGCATAGAATCCCTTTCTGTGTCGATTTATGCATGTCCGTCCATCTGCCTGTCCATGTTAAATTGTAAACAAAGTACAGGTCGCATTTATTATTCGAATTGGATGAAATTTTGCACAGCTCATTTATTTGACAAGTTTCGTTGCAATCGGTTTAGATGTAGCTTCCATTAATATTTTCCATGTATGAATTTGAAAATACTATTATTCTAACAATTAAAGAGATATTTGAGAAAATATTTGAAATTCCATTAAAAGTGAAGGTGATGTGGTATACCACATGATGTTAATGTGGTATAGTATAATTTTCACTTCCAATTGATATCTTATATAATTTATTGTTTTAATGAATGCGAATTAGCTCGAGATTTATGTCTGTTAAGTTTTTTAATGGATACGTTGAGTGGAACTTTAAGTTTTATTATATAATAATGTCTACACATGACAATATTTAATTTTTGTATGGAGGAGTTGTTAAAACTCATAGCCTTTGTTTTTCATCCTTGTGATTCATGGTAGACTCTCGTAGAGTATAAATGTTTCAAATAGTAATGAGATTTTGTCTTGTGGGGGCTTTTTTTATACAGACTCAAGGTACACCACATTACCTGCACTTGTGTTTACTGAATAAACATATAGTTTTTTCCTAAATTGGTAAATATGTGGCGCAATCGCGCATTTTATTTGATATTTAGTACATACTAATCATTTTAATGCTTTAATAATAAATATTAAAATACATCTGTAAAACAAAAAAAAAAAAAAAAATAAACTTCAACCGAAAAAAAGTCAAATTCATGAAAAATTATTTTTTTGCTAATGATTCTTATCCTGAGTTAAATAAATTAAACAGATCATTGCTATCTTATTTTTTTGAGAACAGCAAACTATAGAACATGTTTCAGTTATTCTTAAATTTTCAGTTTACAAAAAAAGTGACTATACCACATTACCAACCTATACAACATTTGCATCACCTCCTCTATATAGTTTCGTCCGATTTTAAGTAAATTTTGCACCAAAGACCAAAAGTTTGCACTACGTACTGAAGTTGATGTAAACGTGTGTCATGTTTTGTTGAAATCTATTCAGATGTAGATATTGCTCCTTTATATATTTTCCTCCGATATTAAGTAAATAATGCACCAAGGTCCTAAAATATGGCTGATATGCACAAAACGTGGTGAAATTAGTATAAACCAACCTGTGACAAGTTTCGTTGAAATCGCTTTAGATATAGCTTCCATTAATATTTTCGTCCGATTTAGGTCAAATGACCACTTTTTCTGTGCAAAATTAATAGCGGCAACAAAATCATAGTATTCGTCATGAAATTTGGCACAACTTATTTTTTTGTGTTACTTGAATCGTTTTTGTTGAATTTGGAAGAAATCGGTTCAGATTTGGATATAGCTCCCATATATATTTTCGTCCGATTTTATGTAAATGGGGCACCATACTGCCAATATTAGTCCGATGTAGACAAAATTTTGCACAGAGTATTGAATTAGGTCTAGATTGATATGTGTCAAGTTTTGTTGAAATCGGTTCAGATTTAGATATAGCTCCCATATATAGTTTCGTCCGATTTTATCTAAACAGAGCACCATAATGCCAATATTGGTCTGATTGAGACAACATTTTGCACAGAGTATTGAATTATGTGCAGATTGATGTATGCAAAGTTTTGTTGGAATAGGTTCTGATTTAGATATAGCTCCCATATATAGTTTCGTCGATTTTAGGTAAATGGTGCACCAGACTGAAAATGTTTGCCCGATTGGGACAAAATTTTGCACAGCGTACGGAATTTAGTCGAGTTTGACATCTGTGAAGTTTTGTTGAAATCGGTCCAAATTTATATACAGCACACATATATAGTTTCGTCCGATTTTATGTAAATGGTGCACCAAACTCCCAATAATGGTCCGATTTAAAAGAAATTTTGCACAGCGTACTGAGTTCAGTCAAGTTTGGCATCTATGAAGTTTTCCTTGAAATCAGTCCATATTGAGATTTTAGGTAAATGGTGCACCAAACTTTCAATATTTATGCGATTGGCATGCAATTTTCTTATAGATTTCAGAATGTCATGTGTATGGTTTCTATTGGCTCAAATATCTATGTAGATCACATTTGTTTTTTACCCGATTCCATGTTAATGGTCATCCAAAGATGGTATGTCTCTTCTATCAACAGGATATTGTACACATTATCATTTTTTGTTTGTACCCAAAGTGGTAAAGGGTATCATATAGTCGGCCCCGTCCGAATTTCGATCTTTCTTTACTGGTTGTCTTTGAAAACATTCATCTTTCTGTGACATTTTTACAAATTTTTCGCTAATTTTAAGCAAAATAAATGTACTATTTGCTTAAAAATTTCTCTCTTTCATCCGAAATGTTGTCGACATCAATTTTGCTCACTACATTTTTGAAAACTGCAAACAGGTTTTTCCTTTTTGTTACCTTCTTTTCGCCATATTTCAAAAAGTTCGATTTCTTATACGGAGGTTTCCTAGATAAAAGAGGCATTACTCGCAAAACGCAAAAAATCGCAACTTGAAATAAATTTAAATTAACTCATTAATTATCACTTAATTTATGTGCAAAATTTCAAAGAGGTCATATTGGGTCATTTTTTTAATAGCTTACTGAAAGTCAATCTACCAAATTACTTTAACTTTTTAAAGTCTTCATAGACTAAAGGGTTATTTTCAAGTATAGTGTCGCAAACATAAAAATGTTTTGATTTAATATAAATATACTCACTTGTATCTATATTTTCCATTTTACACTAATTAATTATTGTAAACACAATCGAAATAATACGCACTCAAAGTTGACTAAGCCCCACAGAGATATAAGCATATTTATAGAATAAATTGTATTGAGCGACATGCACGGCCAGCTGTGTAACGGTACTTTATGTTTAGCACTAATTAATATCACGTGTCTCTATTTTATAGTGTTCTAAATACAAAAACAACAACAATTCGCGAAGAACGACACTTTGATTTTTTCCAATTTTGCACAGAAAACTGGTCATTTGACCTATAGTGCATTGATGCGAAATTTTGTACAACGTACCAAAATGAGTATAGAATGACCATATATTCGACCGACTTCATGTTTATTGGGTTTCAAATAATCAACTAGTACCGGATTGAGATTTGCTTTAAATCGATTTACATAATCTTGTCTCATTCTCTATCTACCCAAATGAATAGTTTAGTATAGGTTACAGAATGACATATTTATGGATTGATCTAAACCGACTGTTCACTTTTAAATATAGATCACATATTTTAGTTCATCCAATTTCATGTCAGTGGTCCTTCGAAAATGCGACGCACTATGTCGCGAGTTCATATAAACAGCGGCCAAAAATAGAAGTAGTTATCTTAAGTTAATGAAATTTGGTACATGTGCTTATTATTAGCCTAAAAAGCAACTGACAAAAAATTGGATAGATCGGATCGGAATGTCACCCTTTTTGGCCTATAAAATCGTTAATATTCAAACAAATTCAATGAAAATTGGCAATTTAGATTTATATATGCCTATAAAGTAACGGACCAAAAACTGTGTAGATCGGACCAAGATTTGATATACCTCCCATACAAAGGGAGGTATAAATTGTTTATATTCATCCAAATTCCATGAAATGTCTTCGTCCAAATTACATCAAATTTGGTCGAATACAGTAATAGGTGTTGTAATTTAGTTGTCGGCCTATATTTCAGGTACCTACCATACGAAAAGTCCCTAAAACTGTAACTTTCTGTACTATAAAATCGATATATGCAGCTAAATTAAGTACAATAGTTTTATTTTTGTTATTTTTATTATAATATAAATATTTTTATTATTAAATAAATATTTCATATCCTTTAGCAACTACTGTTTACTGTTTACTGTTACTGTTTTAACATTCACAAATTTTTAAAAACATACATCATATATATATAATATTGTCTTCCCAAATGTACGATTTAGTATCATCCACGTTATAATCTCGGGTCTTTAATTTATGGCTGTTTAAGGATATTACAAGGTCGTAAAATCGTATTGTAATATAAAATACTAAATAAAATCATTATTTAACTCGGCTTTAACAAAAGTTTGGGATGCTACTAATTATTTGTTGGCATGACTTGTTAGCATCTTGTGAAAGTCGCTCAAAAGGTATTGTACTGCACTTTGCATATCCTATGCCATTAACTAATATTTTTCTGACAAACTTTCCACAAAGGTAATTCATGTGCGACCTCTAAATTTAGATTATAAGATTATGTCTCAAATGATGTGATAAATAAGTATAATCTTCAAACTTACTGCAAATTTATTTAAAAGCTATATTTTAAAACCAATTCTCCCATATCTCCGCTTCGAATAACGTTTTTACCATTTATTATATTTTATGTAAAATGTTGTGTCATTATATGTTCTGAATAAATCTTCTCCTTCCTATTTGACCGTCAATAACTTATTTAATTGTATACATAACATATTTGACCATTCGCTTCTAACCATTTCATGAATATGCCACATTTTTTCATAAGGTGGTCACCAAAAAAGTTGAATAACTCTTAGGACCGCAGGTCTCCGCAGGTAATTTTTTTTATTTCTTAAATAACACACTTTTCACCACTCAAATAAAAAAAATAGATCTAAACTTTTTTTCTGCTCCACTAATTTCAAAATTTGTTTTAAAAATGTTATGAACTAAGTACTACAAGTGTGTATACACCATATGACTGTATACACCATATGATATCTATATACATACAAACTAAAGCGAATCCAAGTTTTTACATCCACAGCAACCAAAATAAAAACTTTTATAATAATCGTTAATTTGAATATTCAAATATTTGAGCATCAGAAAAACACACCCATTTTTCGAAAATATGGTAAAAAATCAGTTTATAAATAATTATCAGATTTGAACCTTTGTAGAGGCAAAACTACTCGACATATCGATAAAAAAATTTCATGTTAATTCTAATTGGAGTGTTTTCTATCAATCCTCATCAAAAAATTTGTCCTCCCTGGTACATGGTTTTGACAATTTTTGGCCGCGGTCGTGACACTGTGCGACGTCTGTTAGAATGCATGTGTTGAATATACCCAAAGTGGTCACTTAGTCCGCCCCGTACGACTTTACTACTTTCCTTACTGGTTTAAGTTTCTTAATAATGGATTAAGTTTCTTAATAATAGACCTGTGTAAGCATGGAAACTGGTCCCCATGTTTACATTTATCAATAAGCTCGTTCTCTACGTTCTCTTTTAGTAACTCATTTCATATGGCGGTTTTTCATTTTCAACTAGGGATAAGTACATTTTTGTATTGAAAAGTCTAACAGTATGTTTATGTATTTCGAAAGAAAGGTTTCTTTCGCTTTCAATGCGAATGAAAACCAATTTTGATTCATATAAAAACATTTTACAGGCAAATGAAGTCGAACGATAAACAACTCGAAAGAAAACGTAAACGTATATTTTTTTTACAAATTGGGTTTATGTATGACGAAAAAGCTGTCATCATGCGAACGAGAACTATGTCCCGAACTATGTACCAAAATTTGAAGCATTTTCACACAACACAATCTCTATACAAAATAAAAAAATTTGGAACATGTTTTATAGGTATCGCTTGGATTTTTCATTGATGTTTTTAGAAAACAAAATTGTACAAATACTGATAAATTTCATTTAACATTTTTTTGTTCATATATTTGATTGTATTTGTTTAGTTTGTTCGCCATTTGACTCCTATTTATTTAACATTGTTTACAATTAATTTAGTAGTTTTTCGCATGGTATACGTAACGGAAAACGAACGATAGCTTTCGAAATACATGAACGCTTTTTTAAAAGAATGTGAGTGAGTTACTTTCTTTCGCATTGATTTTCGTTCGAAATAGAAAAACAGGCTGTAAAAGTCGAAGTCGATTTTTGATCTTTGAGATAATTGCAAAGTCGACTTTTCATTTTCTTCATTCATATTTGGTTTATTTTTATAAAGCCCAAACAATATTAAACGTTTTTAGTGCGTTTTTAGTGGGCGTACAACGGTAAAAAATAAAAACAAACTGTTTTTACAACATAGTAGATTTGTTGTCTAAATATATTGCAGATCAAACATTATATATATTTGCCTATAAAAATGTAGTATTTTGAAGATATTTGAGGGATTCCAACCGAAACAGCTGTAATTTCGCTTAAAGAGTTCTTAGAATACCTCCTCGCAGATTTTTTTTATGTGGGCCCGTGTTACGATCTATTCCCCTAGTGGTCCACATTACCTGACATTGAATTATTTTATTTAAAACTTATTTCTGGCTTAAATAAAAATTAAAACTCACTGATTGCAATTACAACTAAACTTACATTTTTTTGTGGAAAATATAGAATCATATAACTTTTTTATATTTGAGAAAAGCAAATTGATTGACTCTTGAGCTACAAAAATCTTCAAATCACAGATTTTAATAAGAGCTTAACTAAATTTTCAACATTGCAATTATGTATTCAAAATGATGTTAGACGTTTGTTTTTACTTATTAGGAAAACATATATCAAGGCACCATTGTCATATTTCAAGCATTTTCTAAGATCCACATTAGACGCATAGTCCACATTAACCGAAGTTCCTCTACGTATTTTTATGTCGCATATCTCATCCTGTTATTTTAACATAGTATAACTATTGTTTCGTTCTTAGATACATTTGACAAAATCTTCCAAAAGTATTCAATCGAATGGAGAAACGTAGACGAATATTTAAACAAAAATTATGAAGCAATTTCCGAGTGGGTCACCCAAAACGAACTCGTCAGAATTCACAAGGATTTGAGAAATCTTGTCGATGAGTACATGAGGTAAAAAGTTTTTGCATTTGTAAATATGAGTATATTATTTTACATGATGATATTTATATTAAATATGTCACTCCGTGTGCAACACTTCGATATATTTGTTTTGATCATTATAGTTTTGATCAGAATGGTCTTATCCGCCCGTGTTTTGAAGATATAGGTCTTAAAGTTTACAATGGCAGTTCATTTACTTAAACTGACTGCTGAGAAGTTTTATTTACCCTTTGTTTGCAAGCGAAAGGACAGTTGATTCCAATCATTAATTAAAAAAACGAACTAAAAATGTTTTTGAGGCAATTAAAAAATCTAATCTCATGCTTTTCGAATTTTAACGTTCAATCCATTTTGAATTTTCAATCGATTGCTTTGTTGGTACCTGTAACTACCACTAGCACATTACACTATGTCGCGAGTTCATATTAACAGCGTCCAAAAATAGAAGGAGTTATCGTAGGTGGATGAAATTTGGTACAAGTGCTTATTATTGGCCTAAAGACAAACAGAAAAAAATTGATAAAATAAGATATCAATTGGAAGTGAAAATTGTACTATGTATATCAAATTAACATTATATGGTACACCGCATTACCTGCACATTTTTTAAAATCACCTTTAATGGAATTTCAAATATTTTCTCAAATATCTCTTAAATTGTTATAATATTATGTAGCATGTTAATTGTAAAATTTCAATTTAATCGTATAAAAAATAAAAATTTGGCAATCTAAAATCAAATGGGTATACCACATTACCATTACATAATCTAACACTGTGAAACACATAAAATAATTTTGTCTATGCTCTGCTAACCCTCAATCGACTCGCTGAAGGGATCACCTACCCCTCTTGCAGTGGCGAGCAAAAGTGTACGAATGTTGTGAAATTCCTCCATTTAACCCTTACAAAATGTTTCAAGGCTAGTTTCATATTTATTATATTAAATTTATAATAAAACCAGTAAGGAAAGTTCGAAATTGCATACTTTTTTGCAACTTTAATACACATCACTGAAAACTCAATTAAATACCATCTACCAAATTTCGTGTAAATCGAAAAATCAAATTTCGTGTAAATCAGTGCACCATTTACATAAAATCGGAAGAAAATATATAAGACCTATATCTAAATATGAACCGATTTCAACAAACCTTAACACACATCATTCTTGACTCAATTGCATTCGCCATACAAAATTGTATCCCTATCCGACAAATATTGGGAGTTTGGTGCACCATTTACAAAAAATTGGAAGAAACTATATATAGGAGCTATATCTAATTCTGAACCGATTTCAATGAAACTTCGCACACATCAAACCGAACCTAATTCAGTATGTTGTACAAAATTTTGTCTCAGTCGGACAAATATTAGGAGTTTGATGCATCATTCATATAAAATCAGACGAAACTATATATGGGAGCTATATGTATATCTGAACCGATTTCAACAAAACTTCGCATACATAAGTATGGACCTAATTCAGTGCGATGTGCAAACTTTTGTCTCAATCGGACAAATATTGGGAGTTTGGTGCATCATTCACATAAAATCGGACGACCCTATAGATATAGGCGCTATATCTGTAGGGTTCGTCCTTGGACCAAATAAGTAACCTGTGTCTAATTTTATCCAATTACTTTGTTTACAATTTAACATGGGGAGACGGACGGACGAACAAACGGACATGCATAAATCGACTGAGAAAGTGATTCTATGCATATTCTGAAAAGGAACCATGTGTCTATCTCGTTTCTTTTTTTTCTGTTACAAACATAAAAACTAAGCCATAATGCCTGTACCACAGTGTGGTGAAGGGTATAAAAAAATATTTACCTACCTTAAAAATATATACAAGTCAAGAAAAAAAGTATAAGAAAAAAATTAAGGTATTAAGAGAATTTTAATATTTTGTCCACAATCTATGTTCTTTTTTTAAAACATCTGATGTGCCTTGACATATTTTCCACCAATTTTTCATAATTTCATCTGGAATTTAGTTACATTCCTCCTGTGCTCTTTGCCATACACGGTCAATCTCCCTTTAAAAACGCACACAAATGTTCGATAGGATTAAGACACGGAGTTTGCGCTGGTCATTTGAGCAATTAAAATGCTTGGTTAGACAATATTTTGTAAATAATTTTCGAGGTGTGCTAATTCTAAAATGTAAGGATTTCGAGAAGTCCGAATCCAAACATTTTTAAATTTCTAGGAATGGGGGAAGAATGGGATAAGAATAATTTCCAATATTTCCTCCTTCGTATATACAAAAAGGTAACATACTCTGCTATCCTCAAATATAATTATATTTATGTAACTTTCTATCGTATTTTCCATAATAAAAAAATTAACATCATTAATGGTCCATACATATTTTTGTGCTCAAATATTTTGTTTTTATATAGACTGGAATATGAATTATTAAAAAAGTCTCGGTGTGAAGACAATAAAGAGAAATATAAGCCTTCAAAAGACAAGAAAGCTAAGTCCAAAATACAAAAGAAAAGAAGAAAAATACTGGATCCCACAGAAAGCCGAACAATTGAATCAATGTTCCAAGAACTACGAGAAACGGGTATTATAGAAGAACATAAAAAAACCTCATTTGGAGATTTCGTAGGCGACTTCAATTTTATTGCAGATGACACCAGAGATGAAAATAATATTGTGTATGTGTCATATTTTAAGATATTTGATACAGAATATTGACTAATAACAACGAGAAATTGTATAGACATTGGCTTTGTACACAATCATTTAATGCACTTAGTTGAAATTATGTTATGTTTATTATTTTTAGGACAATCGGGCACGAACTTGCTGATATGAAAGCTGTTATTGAAGAATGTTTACTGGGTTACGGGGCCTTCGTGGTGGATAAACCAAAATCAATTTGCATTATAGGTCCTGCTAACAGCGGCAAGCGGCTCATGTGCAATATAATTGCAACGGAATTGGGTAAATATGTCATCTTTTTATATTTAACCAGCAGGGAAGAATTTCTGCTGGATCATTTCGTAAGTCCTGACTTTTATGTTTACATCTGTTATAAGAAGTTTTTTTGTACTTTTCCTGCACTAATATTATAATGTTTTAATCACCTGTTTATACCTCTTCACACCAACCGATCTTTCTGGAAAATTACTATTTGTTGATACATTGTCCACTTTTAGATCTTTTTAGAAAATGGCCAAGACTTTTTATACCCTTCAGCACACTGTGGTACAGGGTACATATGTTTGTGCATATGTTTGTAACAGGCAAAAGGAAACGAGATAGACACGCGGTTCCTTCTGAGAATATGCATAGAATCACTTTCTGAGTCGACTTACGCATGTCCGTCTGTCCGCCCATGTATTTTTGTGAAGAATGTATGGGTCGCATTTATGATCCGATTTGGCATATGTCACTTATTTGGCCCAAGTGGGGTTCGTCCTTGAAATTGGGAAAAATCGGTTCAGATTTAGATACAGCCCCATATATATTTTCGTCCGATTTAATGTAAATGGTGCACCAAAAACCTTATATATCTTTCGATTTGCACGAAATTTGGCACAGCGTATTGAATTAGGTCTGGTGTATTGTCAAGCTGAAACAAATTGAGACAATTCACTTATCCATAAATTATTATTTATTTCATAATGAATTTTGCATTAATAAAAACTGAAAAAACCAACACGATATCTTTATATCAGTGGTAAAAAAAATTGAGGGCCTCCACAATAGAGCGGTCACTCACGCGACTTCAAATATACATTGCTAATAATGGGAAAACTCTGCGAGTTGTGTGAATATTTTGAACTTTTTATATTCTTTACATGAATAAGAGATATCAAGCATTATTATTGCACTTTCAATATTTAAAAATTTGGTATATCCGTTATTTGCGAAGGAGTTTTCTCGGTCACTCACGCGACATTTTTGATTTTGCAGTTTTTATTTCTACAGTGTCTGCATTTAAAGAATTAAAGAAACAAATTGTTCGACTTTGGTTTACCTTTTTCCGGAAATGGCCATATGTGTTTGAAACCATTAATTTCATATAAACGTAAACGGTGTTTTTCGTTTTTCGTATAAGTGATGTAAAAATATGTGTTGTTTTTAAAATATTGTGATATCTGACCATTCTGGTGAATGCTTGAATACAAATATAAATCGGTGTCGAATATTAGTTATAAATATTTGTTGCATAAAATAAGGACAAAAATGAAAAGATATCCCACTACAACATTAGATAATTAATTTTCAAAAGTACTTACTGCAGGTACGTCCATTGCAGACGATTTAAAGAAACATCTGCATTTAAGTGCGTGGACTCCAAACTCTATCTATAAATTTGAGCCACAAATAAACAAATGAAAACCAGTGAGCGGAGCAGTATAGTCAGACGGGGCCGACCATACGATACCCTACACAACTACCACGGAAATCTAACATTATGCGGATGTTTTTTCGGAGCCCGGGCAATATTTCGTGACATTTGCACCCACTTGTCCGATTAGAGGTCAACAGCACCTCTTCCATACACTGACGTATTTTCCGAATATTTTTAATATTCAGTACAACCCTTCTAATTACTTGTCCATATTGCCTCCACCGATGGTTGTATGGTGATGTTCGGCTTATATATGTGGTATAAAATTAAAGGTCAATCACTCCTCTTGGATATGCTATCAACTTCTCGGGTCTATGTCCTTCAGGAGTAAATATATACGGCATAGAATACAAATTTTGTCATTTTTCTCACCAAAGTCAGGGTCCATTTGACCCGCTAAATATTGACCGATCTTTATCAAAACAGCATTGCTTATTCTATATCCCGATCCCCCCCTCCATGTAAAAATTTGCGATGTTCGGGTCATAATTGCGGCCTCTGGAGCTACCAGAAAAACCGACAAAAATTTAGTATTTGGTCCATTTCATCCCCTAAATATTAACCGATCTTTACCAAAAACAATACGGGGTCTTCATTGGGCAGAACCCATCCTACATGCAAAATTTCTTGAAGATTGGTCCATAACTGTGGCCTGTATCGTGTTTACAAATTATAATGGACAGACGGACGGACACACATGTCTAGATCGACTCAGCTAGTCGATATGTGATCGGTGGGTCTAGGACCAATATTTCCCTGCGTTGTGTAGGGTATAAAAAACATTTTGAATAAAATGGTTTGATCGGTT
Source organism: Musca vetustissima (assembly GCF_032173495.1). Taxonomy (NCBI): domain Eukaryota; kingdom Metazoa; phylum Arthropoda; class Insecta; order Diptera; family Muscidae; genus Musca; species Musca vetustissima. The sequence continues at coordinate 127,558 of NW_026880211.1, forward strand.
TCTTGGATCCTATATTCAAATTACGTTAAAGTCGTTTTTGTAAAGTCTGCATTTTATTTTCAAATAAAAGAAGGTGCGGAAATTGCCAAAATTACCACCAATTCCCAAAATTGCTTCTGTCGCACCCTTTTAAAAATTGGGAATATTGTTTTGAATGCTTTACCGTCCACGAATACCACAAATATTTTTTTTGATTTAATTCGAATCTACACTACATCAAAAATGTCCCTACAAAATTTCAAGTGAAAATCTCAAGAACTTTTGAAAATATAGCCGATTTATTGTGTCAGCATCAAGTGACGGCTAAAGGGCTTCTCAAACTTTAAACGCGTTTTTCTCTTTTGCGAATGGCGGGCACGATAACTCAAAAACTAATAACCCAATCGACTCCAAATTTTTACACGTTCCTCTTTGAGTGTATAGCTATCGTATGAACTAGGATAAAGCCAATCGGTGAAGATCTTCCATATTTTTTAACTTGGTTTTTGGTAAAAAATCGGCGATTTTCCAAAAAATATTTTTTCAAGGGTCCGCCATTTTGTTAATTTTAGAGCGAAGTCAATAATCCTAGTTCATACGAGAGCCAGACATGTACTCTTTCTAACACCGTTGGAATTTTCGGATTCCGATGTTCCAGTGAGGAGTTATCATGCCCGCCATCAAAAATAAGGACTTTTCTTTAATTACAAAAAACAACAACAAAACAATAACAAAAATTGTTTGTAAATTATTTTTCTTCTCTTTTAAATCTTCAAATATATATGTGCAAAGTGACAAACCTTGACAAGCATTGGTATTGATTTACCAGCCCATTGAAAATCTTGAAAAATTAAAATCGAGAATGGGTGGGGTTCCCTTAAATGCATCGTCGAAAATTCGAGAAATTCCAAGTATATTCCAAGTATAATACAATTAATATTTCGAAAAGCAATTATAATGGAGTGCATGTCAATTGTTTCTCTCACATTTTTAAATTAAATTTAAATGCATCGTCGTAAATTCGAGAAATTCCAAGTATATTCCCTACAATTTCTGAAATTTGCTCATTCTTTCGAAAAAAGATTTGCTACTTTATGTAGAATATTTCGAGAAGCAAATAATTCTTTCAGGAAATAATGGTTAGATTTAATTTGGATTTATTTCTAAAAATTAATTTATGGATGTTAGATTAAACATTCTTATTACATAATCGTTATATTAATCGTATCTCAACATTTATATACATACGTATTAGGTATTTAGATTGTTGCGTAATAAATTGTCATTACAGAATTGTAAAATTCTATTTTTATTAGGTGCAGCAGTAACATCGACAAAAATAGTGACGAGGAGTTCCACAAAATATACATGGAAACTAATATTATTGCCGACATATTTGTGGTAGAAGTTTCAGAGCCAAAAAAGGGTTGGTATATAAAAGTACAGGTCAAATGTAATGCGTTCGAACTCGGACTCTTTTTATAGAAAATAGAAAATTTGGATGAACTAAATGTAAATTTGACAAGAAGATTTCTGGAAAAGGAAAAAATGTTTAAACATTATCAAATGTAGTGCCAAAAAGAATTATAATATTTGATTAAAGAAATCATAAAATTTTATGAAAAAGATTTTCGAAATTGTAAGCAGGAAATAGAAACTGATGTGGACCTGGGGTTCACTATATGAAAAGCGAAATATCCCCGACCATCTTATCCACTTGATGCAATTGTAGTATGTGACGAAAATCTATTTCCAAATATAAATATATTGTTAAAAATCTTAACAACGATACCGGTAACCACAGCATCGGCTGAGAGAAGTTTTTCTACCCGTCGAGTTAAAACGTATCTGAGAAATCAAATGCAAAGCCCACCCTGTTCAGCTTTTGGTCTTATGCCTATGCATAAATGAACTTTTTCTAAAAATAGAAAAAGTTCAAAAATAGATAAAATGTGAATTTTTGTCTTCTTTAAATATGAGAAGAGTAGATGATTAAGTTTAAAAAAATGTATTCATTTGTACGCATGTTAAATTTTTATATGTTTTATAGAAAAAACATGGAAAAGCTTTACTAATCGTGAAAATGTTTTAAAACTAAAGACAATATTTTATGTTCATTAAGCTCACAAAAATATATAACTTCATTACTCTTAATGTATTGCGTATATATTAAATGTTTTGCATATTAAAAACCAGTAAGGAAAGTTGAAAAGTTGATGAGATGTTAATATCTACAATATCCTATAGATAGAACAGACATAAATTCCTTAGAGGACCTTTGAAATGGAATCGGGCGAAATTAAATGTGCTATCTAGATAGATATTTGAACCATTAAAAAAACCCATATACATACCATTCTGAAATCAATGACAAATTGCATGTCAAACGGGCAGACTTGTATTCTTTGGTGTACCATTTGTATGAAATCGAGTAAAATTATGTATGGGAGCTTTTTATAAACACATGGACCAACCGTTGCATACACCATTTGTTTTTTCTTATCACTCTATATTCAATTTAATTCCAGCTGACAAATTTCGTGTAAATCGAACATAGGTCCTTCGGTGCACCATTTACATAAAATCGATCGAAAATATTAAAGACCTATATAAAAATCTGAACTAATTTCAACGAACCTTATCACACATCATTTTTTCCTCAACTGCATTCGCTATGCAAAATTTAGGCGTATCATTCAAAAAAAGAAAAAAAAATCGGACGAAAACATATATGGGAGCTATATCTAAATCTGAGCCGATTTTAGCAAAACTTCCCAGACATCAGTCTGGACCTAATTCAGTACTCTGTGCAAAATTTTGTCCCAATCGGACAAATATTTCAATAGAGTTCGTCCTTGGACCAAATAAGTGAATTGTGCCAAACTTCATCCAAATCGTATTTTAAATGCGACCTGTACTCTGTTTACAAAAATACATGGACGGACGGAGTTGCGTAAATCGACTCAGAAATCGATTCTATGCATATTCTCAAAAGGAATCATTGGTCTACCTCGATTCCTTTTGCCTGTTACAAACATATTCACAAATACATAATACCCAGTACCACAATGTGGTGAAGGGTATAACAATAATGTACATTTCAAATCAAGTCTTCTATTTTTAGATTTTTTTTAGTTATGTGATCACCATTTCTTTCAATATATCTGAAGCTTCTTTGTCCGTAACATGTTCTATACGTTTTGAAACATATTTCATTCTCGATATAAAGTCCTGTGTCCTCATCATCGCATCTTTGAGGTATTCCTTTTTTTTCGTGGTCGATGAAGCATTCAAGAGCATCTTTCCAATTTGTAAGAGAGGGCGACAGAGGTAATTTTGGGACTTGAAAGGAGGGTGCGGAATAAGATGCCAACTTTACAAAAATTACCTTTTGCTAAATCTGAATATACGACACAAGAAACCCAGGGCCGGGTATAATTTAAATTGTACAAAAGGCAACTTTTGCTAAATCTGAATATGCGATACAAGAAACCCGAGGACGGTTAAAATTAAAATTTTACAAAAATCACCTTTAGCTAAATTTGAATATGGGATACAAGAAACTCAGGGGCCTGCTGGGTTTAATTAAAATTTAAAAAAAATCACCCGTTGATAAATCACAATATGCGATCAAAGAAGCTTGGGGTCGGGTCGGGTATAATTAAAATGAAAAACAAATCAATTCGAACACTTTTGCACATAAAAGAATAAAAATATTAAACGATTTTTAATATTTTACCACAAGTTATGCTCTTCTTTACCCTTTTAATGTGGTTTGACACATTCTGCATCAATTTTTTTGATTTTATCTGGGATTTTGTTACATTACATTTATTTAAGGAAAAAAATAATTTAGAGTGGGGAAAATTACGAATTTTGTTCACATACAAATTTATATATCATATTTATAACAAACCTAGTATAGATATCGATGAAAATCCTATGTGGGAGATATATCTAGCATTTTTTGGGACCTTGGTGCACCGTTAACATAAAATCGGACCAAATTATGTATGAGACTTACATATCTAAACTAAATCTGATCTAAAAGTAGATGTATATTGTTATTATATTTTACATAAATATTACTCATAGATATATTTATGAAAAAAAAAAATAACAAAATGATTTTTTTGGGCCCTGTATATATTTTAGATGCAGTTCTTCTCAATTTGAGTCCAGAAAAGACATATCAATTTGCCGACAACGTCGACTACTTTGTTCAAATGGTTATGAAAGTAGCAAAGGTATTTCAGCCTAGTATTATTTTCATTAATGATGTTCATCGATTATTCTGGAAGAAAATCCCAAAAGATGAAATTGACAAATGCCCTACATTACTTCAGAGTTCCATTACTAAAAAAATTCTTAAAACAATTAAGAAAGATGATAAAATTATGCTTTTGGGTACAAGTGACGCACCATGGAGCGCCAAGTCTAAGTTTAAAAAGGTATTTCAAAAAATAATTCTAGTGCCAAAATCGGGATATGGATCAATATTTCTGTTATGGATGAACCAAATGTCGCAATTAATTACTGAAGACTCATATGAAGATTACATAATATCTGCATTAACAAAAGTGCTTCGATCATACAATACTGGAGAAATAGTTCAAAATGCCCAAAATACCTTGAACTTGAAAAGACGCATGAGATTGTCACGAAATGCACTTGATCCAATGGAATTCTTAAATTTCTTTATGCAAAGGCCCGAACCATTGTTTCCTCCTCAAGAAAAGGTAATTTTAAGTCACATTTTTTATTTCAGTTTTGCGTTGAATTTGTCTTCTCATACTTCAGATTATTGCTAAATTCGAAAAGTGGTACAATAAAACGAACACATACAGCAAATCGAGAGCGGCATTTGTCTTAAAAAACCAAATGAAAAAAGATAAAAAATAGAATTTGTTACCTGAGTTTTTAAAAGAAAGGTTTCAAAATAAATTTTGTAATAATTTTAGTACCATTTAGAACTTTTCGTTCATCTATAGCGAATAAAGAAATCCACCTCCAAACCTAACGTTTCACATACTTAATTTCAAAATTCTATATTTACGCATCTTCCCACTACCTATTGTACAAAATTTAGTTTCATTTAGTTCCACACACACACATAGAACACTTTAGTATTTATTTTAACAATGACCTTATACCATTTTTCAGAGTATTTTTCTTTATTCGTTCGCCCAAATCTCAAAGACCTCACATTGAGTACATTTCGTATGCCTTTAATATGATTTTTCGAAACTGTCTTCTTTATTCAAATGTGCATGCCAATACTGAACTATATACCAAAAATTTCAAAGTTCTATAATAACAACGATCTCCCACTAATGTTCAGGATTCAATCTTCTTTTAGAACATTATATAACTTTTCGCACTCTTAAGGTACAAATGATCAAAACCACTATCATCTCACCCGTGCACAATACTTGCATAAAATATCAATTTAGTATAATTCAACATTAGTCACTTTTATAGTACATTTACATTGTACCGGATTTGGTTAACCCAGTGGGTTTCAATTGTCAATTGCATTGTATACATGTCAAATAAATCCACATAGAGTAGGTTAACCCTGTAAAAAAGTTCTAATGTAAATGCCGTTTTATCATATTTTATACAAAAATACTCGAATTTCAAACTTTATCACTTCTAAACACTCAATACCCATGTACAGTTTTTAGTACATTCCATGCATTTTAGAACGCATTCCCAAAAATTAATTGCGCAACTCATTTTATTATTTTTTTTTAATTTTACAATTCTATAAACTTTCATTAGTTGAATGTAGTCAAATGCAATGATTTTGTTTCAACTATCCGAGAATAAAGCGAAGTCCGGATAATTGATATATATTTCATTTATCCGAAGTTCGAAATTCCAAAAATATGGTCCAGCTCCCTCAGCAAATATTGTTTTTGAAATTGTTCCAAAGAAAATCCTTATTCTAAACACAGAAGTTGTTGTGGTACAATAATTTTCCGGTATTGTTATTTAAAATATCGAATGATCCATATAGAGTCAGAAAATTTCTGATTTATCCGCTACTGTTCCAAAATTAATCACCACGTAAAACTAATGTTGGCAAAAGGCATCGCATATATTTTTCAATAATGCAGTGCTTTTTTTCGACCAAATATGACCTTTCAGAAGTTATTTAGATTTCAATTAACCGATTTTTCGTTTAAACGGAGTTTCATATGCGGTGTAAAATGTGTGAAAATTTTAAAGAATTATTAGTTTAGTTTAGTTTAGTTTAGTTTCAAACATTTGTTCTATTAACCGGAATCGACTGTATTATCATTTACTTATGTAAAATATGTAGTACTTTTTAGTACTGATTAAAAAAATATTTATGCATATCATTCTGTTTGTAATAGTTAAATCTACCTACGAAGTATCGGATTTCTATCTCTACCGTTTTCATTATAATATAATATGTTGAAGTTTTTTACTACACCTTTTTCAAATGTTATTCAAAACATTTCAATTGCAATTCGAGAATTTCATTTGTAATTCGAAAACTCAATTTGCAATTCATAACATTTCACTTGTAATTCGAGTATGTAATTTGTAATTCACCACATTTCATTTGTAATTTTAAACTTTTCGTATGAAATTCAAAAAATTACATTTGAAATTTAAAAAATTTCATTCGTAATTCGAATATTTCAATTTGAATTTCGTAGAGTTTCATTTGAAATTCAAAGAAATCCATTTGAAATTCAAAGAATCCAATTTGAAATTCATAACATTTCACTTGTAATTCATAAAATTTCAGTTGTAATTCATAACAATTCATTTCAAATTCATACATATTCCTTTTGTGTTACCAATAACGTTTTTCGAATTTAAAATTAAATGTTATGAAAAACAAATGGAATGTTATTTATTTCAAATCAAATGTTAAGAATTTCAAATGGAATTATTTAAATTTCCAATGAAATTTTATTAATTTCAAGTGGAATTTTATGAATTTCAAACGCAAATACTTGGAATTTCAAATGGAAGTTTATGAATTTCAAACGGAATTCTATGAATTTCGAAAGGTATTCTCGGAATTACAAATGAAATTCTCGAATTGCAGCTGATATGTTGTGAATTGCAAATGGAATTCTCGAATTGCAAATTATATGTTGTGAATTACAAATGGAATTCTCGAATTACATTTGATATATTTTGAATAACATGTGAAAAAGGTGTAGTAGTTTTAGTGCCATTTTAATACTAGTTTCCAAATCATATTTTTGTACATCATTCTATATTTTATAGCTAAAGCAGCATACCAAATTACAGATCTATCTATCTCTACCTGTACCCCAGGGATGGAAAATTCAGTACAATAGTACTTCTTTTCAGTACTTTTTTACCCAAAAAAGTACCCTAGTACCCCCGTGACCATTTCAGTACCATTCCAATCCTTCATCACACCAATATATATATAGTTTTTGGATTATGGATTTGACCGGCAAAAGCATTGCAGATAAAGATATTGATGTGATTGCAATATGAATAGGTTTACGACTGATAACTGTTCAGTTATGATTGAAATTACAAACATTATATTAATTTATCAGTTCCAATCTTTTTTTAATCGGATATGTTTGTCAGATACTCAATTTGGCATACTCTGTGCTATCTCCTGAGGTAGGCAAATTGATTACATTCATAGTCGTCGTGATTACTTCAATAATTTCAAGAGCACTTTGGAACTGAAATTCATGTTAGTTTGGGATATATTGGCTTTCGAGAAAGACGTAGTGAAATTAAAATTAGTCAATAGAATACATATTCAAATGCAATCGAAAGAAGCCAGAATTCTCATATTATTACGATCAGAAAGATAGGCTAAGTGATGATATCCTGAAAATCAATGTTTATGAAACTGAATAAAATGTTTTTTTTTCTTGAAAAAAGTACTCTTTTATTAAAAAAGTACTCTTTTGGTACCTTTTCACATTTTTAATTTTCCATCCCTGCTTGTAATATAATATTTAGTTAATTATTTCACACATACCACTTCGAATATCATAGACAAAGTTGTGTACCAAATTTCAGAGTTTACTTCTAACCGTTCCTGTGTTATAGTTTTTAGTACATTTTAGTATTTAGTAAATTAATTTTAGTAAATTCATATGAATATCTCATACACACCATGATTGGGAACATGACCTAATCTAACACTTAAATTTAAAAGCAGAAATGTGTCACCATTTACATATTTCTTTCTCGTTTTGTCTATGTTGGCCCATATCCAAAATCTATTTTCTGCCATGATGTGCCTGATTCCAAGATCCGATTTGGAAAGACAGATGACTGGCGTAGAAAATTTTGTTTGTGCAACATTCCTTAATACATTACATTACATTTGAATAATCGCCAAATGGCAGGAATTTGCCTTCTCTGGGAAACTTTATAATAGCTATAGGGGAATCCACTTTAATATTCCCTATCATTTTAGAGAAGCTACATGTTTATTATCATTTTTAGGATAAAAACAGCAAGGAATGTAGCAAATTCGGACGGGCCGGGAGCTAAATCTGAGCCATGCTAGCCATGCTATGCATATGAATTTACAGGAATACGGTTGAAAATGTGTACAATATCCTCAAAATATCGAATATTAGCGGGTACCGTTATATGGGGACACACGGAAACATTGGTCAATACTAATAATTTTTGGTACAGACATAAACTATGCAATGACAACCTAAAAATTATTAATATTGGTCAATATTAATAATTTTTTGGTACGGACATGTGTTATTCAATGAAAAACAAAACTGCCAAATAACAGCCAATTCGGTTGGAATATTTGTCTGAAATCCCCAAAATACCAAGTATTGGGGAGTACCGTTATATGGGTTCTACCCTGAAACTTGGGTTAATATTATTTATTTTTGGTACGGAGGTGTGCTGCACCATGAGAATTCGATTAGAAAACGTGTCAAAAATCCTCAAAATACCGAATATTGGGGTTTACCGTTATATGAAACTACACCAAATGGTCTGATATATGGGAAATTACAAAAATCTTTTAAATTCCTTGAAACTGAGGTTTGCAAGTTTATAACTCGCGAAATATGAACATATTGCATATAATTTAAATTCATTTCTACAAAATGAATTGTTCTTGTCAAAATCTTAAAATATTGGTAATAAATAATAAGTTGGGTGGAAGCTGTGATGGTGGTAATGTAGAAAAATGGGTTGAAGCCAACGAGTTTTTTTGTGTTCTTTCCTCATTTGTGGCTAAACTACACAACGCACGCATATGTGATCAGTGACTAAGTTTCAGAATACCCCATGGACTATATGGTTCTATTGTATGATTTTTCGATATAATCTATAATGATAATTTTTATGTATTGTAACTGCAATATATTTAGTCATTTTTAACGTCGAAACTCTTATCCGATGAATCTACCGATATTTAACAATCATCTAAAAGAATTTGCAGAAGAAAGCGTCGTATATTTTAGAAGATTTAGGCAAACCCGTATTCCCTTAACCATACTAAAAATCGAAAATTCAAATAAACGTTTTGTCTTTATTAAAAAAAATATTTTATTTTATTTTCAGATATCTTCATGCTTCTATTTGTTTTTCGCGACTATTATACCCTATTTCCATGTGATTTGACAAGTATGCAAAGAAAACAAATGTGTTTATCCGTTTGTGAACAAATTCGCGAATTACAACAAATAGGAATTCCTTTAATTTATATTTGAAATACAAGATTTAAAATCGCTATAACTTTTGTGCGCAGCATCCGAATTTGTGAACGCAAACAGATTTCGTAACAAAAATCATAAATGTGCTCGCAATAAAATTTTTCAATTTTTTTAATGGAATTTTAAAAGAATTTTGTAATTTCCCATATATTTTTGTCTATAAAAATGTTATTGCATTAAATTTCAAAAAAACTTTAAACTGCGAATAAAAATAACTTGGCGGGTAATGTGGACCAGTATGTGTGGGTAATGAGGATCAGTAAATTAAAGGTTGGTTGTGATAAATTTCAATTTATTGCACTCTGGGTAACAATGAATGCAAAAATATATGGGTTCATGTTTTGGAATAGTCCCCCTTTAAGGGTACCGCCCCATCACCTGTAATTTCGCATATCGAGATTTCATGAGGACGAGTTCGAAACATGGGCGCATTTAATATGCGAGGAGGTGTTCCTTGCATATTAAATGCGCCCATGTTTCGAGCTCGTCCGAAGTTACTCTATTGTGTAAGAATTTTATTGTTTAAATAAAATTTATCCTAGCATTACATCAGTCGGATCTCTGAATGCATGTACCTACGTACATGATTGGCTGTGAATATACAATAAATAAATGCCTTAAAGACCATAGTCCAAAATTTGCGTATTCAAGCAAATTTAACCTTATCCCATTTCAATGCAGTGATTTTACTTACGTTTACATTCAGATAGGTAAATGATTTTGGCTTACCTGGACTGAAAAAATTGCAAGTGTTTGTTCAAGTAAGTCAAAGCTACTTTATTACCATTCTTGCTCTTGACCTTTCAAATGAAACAGTTATTAAGTAGTTGCAGTAGATAATTTTTATTTATTTAATAAAAACAACTAATCTTACTAGTCTATGCTTTAGCATTATAAATAGAATATGTTTACTAAATTTATACTTTGTATTCGATAAATTACAATAGTTTGCAATCGGGATCTCTAGAGGGAAAAGTCTTTACCATAGTAATAAATGTCTTTTGTTGTCCTCGGTATCTTTACAACGGACAATATTGTGTGTGTGTGTATTTGTGTTAATTGGCAAGAGTGTCGTGTTTGTGTATTCGTGTTGGTGCATATATGTACTATTCTAAACGTCACTGCGTACGTATCAATGGAATGCATTCTCTACTTATTTACTAACCGAAATGATATCGGTTTCAAAATTAAACTATTATTTTACATGGACATGTGTGTACATTAAAACGATCTTATGAACAATACTAGGTATGTAATTGAATACCTTTGACTTACTGCTACATACATATGCATATGTACATATACATAAAAAGTGTACCATTATAGAACTAAATGCAATTACTATGAATCCTTTTGGGTGTGCTGCGCCACTGTGTGGGTGTGCTGCGCCAGTGCGCGTCGGGAGTTAAGAAAGCGTTTCGAACGCTAGTAATTGTGTGTATGATATTGGTTTTATCATTTTTTATCGTTATCTAACTTGTTTTTATCAAGAGATGAGGATACCATCCCTCCTCCATTCGACGGATATAATTTCTCCAAATAATTAAGAGACTCGTTGAGGAAAGTCTGTTATGTTATAGGAAGTTGGTATTAATTGAGTTTTACAATTGCTAAGTTAACATGCAATGCAACCTACCTGAAATGCGTGAAGAACAGCCATAATGGCGGGTGATCCAAATCCATGGGTAATCAACGAGAAATGTGTTAAATGTCGTTGCATTGATGGCTCCAATAGATGCTGTGACCGTGTTCCGTATTGTGTGGTGCGGTCCTGGCTAAGTACCTGCATTAGTTCCTTGGTAATCTGATAAAAAAACAATATAAATTGGATAAATGGTTAATGGATACACAATGAAAGTCAAATGTTAGAAATGCTTTATGTCATAACACAATTTAATGGTAGAGTTTTAAATTAGTAAGATTACAAAGTGGATCTGTTTTATCTGTTTATTGAATCACGTCGGTAAAAAGGAATATAATCAACAGCCGCAAATCTAGTGTTATTAATATTCTTGTTATACACATTATTTATTGGCTAATTTTTTCATAAATATTCCAATTTTGTACTTCTCCGTTAGTTCGTTTGGTTTTAAACATTTTTATATTTAGATCAGACAGAAGGATTGAAAATGTTAAAAAAAAACTCTTTCTTCGTTTCTAACATCTTTTAAAGTTTGCCAATTGTACAAACATGTTTAAAACACACTTCCGGTTAAATACGCATGAAGATAACTATATATGTTGATTTATTATAACGTTTTAAGCTTTTTTCAGCACTTATTTCAATGTTTCTTTTTTGTGAAATAATTAAAGAAATAATTACTTCAATTTATTATTTACCTGTTGCGAGTGCAGTAGGAGCTCCTTCCGCCTATATGATTCTTGCGGTTCCGTATTGTGCCGTACAATGTATTCTGCCAATTGTCTCGCAGGAAATTCAGTTTCACATACAAAGTGAAAATCCTTCGCTAAATGTGCCGCTTCTCCTTCTACTAAAGATGTCAAGAGCGTGACATTTGCTGCTTTACGTCTGCCCGCTGGTAAGTTTAAGCCGATTTTCTCCAGTTTTTCTCTCAGAAGCCTGCCACCGTTCTTACTCTTTGCTCTATATTAAACCAAAAATTATATGTTACAAAATTATTTTGTGCTAAAACGGACATGGATCCACGTTAAACAAACCTCCTTAAAACACCACCCAGCAGGGATGCGTTTAGACATTCAGGGGGAGATAGCCTTCTTTGCACTTCAGCAATGGTTACCTTATATTTTGAAGTGCTAGACAAAAGACTCAGACGGCCGGGAACAGCACAAAATACCTCGCTGGGCGAACCTGAGCTAATATTTCCTACATCCTTCCCACTTTTCATACCTACAAAAGAAATACAATACAAATGTTAGAACCATAGTGGTGATCATGTCGAGCAATCCTGCCAATTAGAGGTCATGTTACATTAGGCATGTTAGATGAGCTCTCGCTCTCTTCATTGCTCTCCGTCAAAAAGGAATATTAACATTTCATTGTTCTTTGGCTGTTTAAAGTAAATACACTCTACCCCAAATACACATCCGGGTGTTTGTTAGTAAACGCCCATATTGTTGTACCAATTTTTGCACAACATTTCTACATGAAACCACAACAGAGATTTACCATCAGATCCGTTGTTGTGAATGTGTACTTATGTGTACAGAATACATACAATAATATGTATGTGTACTTACTCTTAATTAGAGGTAGATCTGACATAAAGGCTACATTGTCGTCCATGCCTGGGTTTTGGCCGTCGTCTACAGCATTTTGAAGAGCTTGATGTAAAGCTAGCGGATCGTGATCATGTCCAAGGCGCCCTCCATGTGTTGTTCCAGTTGATATCGCACTGCCATAATCCCCGCGGCGGTCTGAATATGGAAATCCATGTGATAGCTGTGTCTGAGGAGAATACTATGAATTAATAAAATATCTACTTATTATTATCTGAACTGAACGTGTATAGTGTCAAAGGATATGTATCAAGAGTTTCGGAAAAAAAATTAATAGAAAATATCGTAATCAAATGGCCAAAATTCGAAATCCTCCTAAATTTATAAATATTTGTATTTTTATATTTTGCAAGAATATTATTTCAACTATTTAATATTTTAAGCACTTTCATGACATTCGGAGGCAAAATGAATGTTTTAATCTTTAATAAATCAAACACAATTAAATTTTTTACTTGTATTTTTTGTTGTATTATTGGGACACTATCGGTGGTAAATAAATTGAGAACATCTGGTTTTTATCTATTGAGATAAAAGCCACAAAAGAGCGGTTGAGTGAACTTTACATAAAATTTAAAATTTTGGCCAGTCCTCTTATTATGGGTCACTCACGCGACATTTTTAATTTCGCAGGTTTTATTTCTGCAATCTTTACATTGGTAGTTTTTAGTTTTATGCTTAGTTTTTATGCTACGAACAAGAAGAAAAATGAGAAATATTTTTTTTCTTTATAATTTTTCCTGCTACTTCACGTATCTAAGTACAATGAAAGAAAAAGTCTTCGACTTTGGTTTACCTTCTTTCGGAAATGCCTATATATAACCCACCCATTTACAAGTCACTTGTCCCAAAAGAAAATATATCTGGATTAATCATTCGATGTCTACATGACCATAATAAAGTTCGGTTTATTATCATCAACATTTATTTGGTTTCATGTAAAATCGTCCGATCAAATAGTCAATCCTCCATACATCACAGCCTTACGAACTGTGATTGAAGCAAATGGTTGAGAGTTCACGTTCGAGTGTGTGTGTCTCACAAAACGTTAAGGGATAACATAAAGAGCATAAGAATGTCTATGAGCAACAAGAAAAAAAGACGAAGAAGACAAGGATAACAAATTGTTGAAATATTTTGTAGAAAATGTTTATGCAAAAGTTCGTTTATTACAAGCAAATAAATAACACACTTGCCTTCGGAGTTTAAGGTTTGTGGTGTTTAAGGGTTGAATTATGCTTCAGCTTGGCCAATCTCAAGTACGTCGAATGCCAACAAGCAGATATTGGAGGGTAATTATGAGTATTTAATGGAAGAAATTGCCAACTGAAAATGGGGTTTGTATCAGATAACCCTGTTAATAAATGAGTTGTCTTGACTGACTACTACGTACACATGAACTGATGCCTTGTTTTTGTTTGAGAGAATTTCTCAAATTCTTTGTACAAAGATTATCCCAAGAAAATGTGAGGAATGTTGCAAAAATTTTAGCTCAATGTAAATAGGGTGTGGGTCTGTGTCAGATGTTATATGTAGTCCCTGCAATGGATTACGCGGGGAGTTGTTGAACTCAAAATGAAAAAGCAAATAACACAATTGCAACTACATGAATATGATTATACATACCACATGTCCCTGGAGTTCGGCTTCTCTGTGGGATCTGTGAATGCCCAATTGATCCTGAGTAGACCTCAGACCAGCTAATTGATTGTAGTGGTGGAGGGGTGTGTGATGCAGCGTAGGTAATGGTTGGCCATATGGATCTGTTCCCAGGTACTCCAGAGCTCCATGATTCTGTAAGTATGCAGGTATCTAATCATCGTTAGTATAATTTTAATGTTATATCATATATTTATTTAATAAAACAAATAACTTCTTCAAATTAGCAATAATTACCTGTTGTTGTGGAGGACTCTGTGTAGAATGATGAAACGGAGGTGGGAAGTACGGAGGTTGAAAGTCGGATTGCAATGATTGATGATGCATTGTAGCCGCCGAACTGTGAGTTCCGCTATGACCACCGTGGCCAGCTGTCGGACCACCTCTACTAGCATGGCTACCAGTGTGCGTTGTATAGGCTGGACTGTTGCTTGATAGCCCCAAACTGCCGTGACTAGTCAAACGTTCCTAAAATATAATACAAAAACATTCATTTTTTATCGATATAATAAATATTACGTAACTTTCAAATCCTTATTTAATTAAAACGGATGTATATGCCGTGGCATAATCACAGAAGAAGACCATGGCATAATTACAGAAGGTAGTCTCATCTATGTATGTCGATTGGCATATTTTCAGTAAATTAAACAAAATATATTTTCTAAAATTGAACATTGCTCTCAAGATTTAACCATGGTTGTTGGTTGTTACATTGTATATTTATAAGTTTTAGAGGCAGGAAATTTCAAAATATTTATAAATATAAATTATTTAGCAAATTTTTGTCACTGAACACATGATATGCGTACATTTCGAAGGAAGATATTTTCATTTAAATTTTGAAAGCTGAATACTGTCAAAGGAAAATTTATGAAAAAATTGGAAACATTTGACTACATGGGACTACCTTGTATAATTATGCCATGATTTACCAAGTTAACCTACTTTATGAGGATTTATTTGACATATATGCAAAGGAATCGACAATTGAAACCCACTGGCTTTACGAAATCCGGTTAAATGTAAACGTACTTGATATATATTAAAATAATAAAATTAATATCACTATCTGCCAAATAATGTTTCGAAGACCTTTATTGAATTGAATATCTTCTAGACTGCCTTGGGTTGTTTGAGGGATATTAAGAAAAGATTTAAATTTCTTGACTAAGGTTTGCAACTTATATTAAACCAGTAAGGAAAGTAGTAAAGTCGGACGGGGCCGACTATATGATACCCTTCACCACTATGGGTATATTAAACAGGACTATTAACATGAAATTGGATGAAATAAAATATGTGATATTTATCTAAATGTGAATCTACCTAGTTTTATCCATAAAGTATGTAAATCGACTTCAAACAAACATAAATAGGTTATCCGTTGGGCTATGTCTGTACTTCTACAAAACGCAACTACGTAATTCTATGCTCAATTTTGTAAGTTGTGCAAAATTTCATGTCAATTTGACTAACTGATGAGTTTGATGCCCAATTTGCTTGAAATCGGGCGAAAATATATGTGGAAGCTCTACCCAAATATTAAGCGATTTCAAACAAACTTGTCACAGGTTACCCAAATATTAAGCGATTTCAAACAAACTTGTCACAGGTTACCCAAATATTAAGCGATTTCAAACAAACTTGTCACAGGTTAGGTTATACTAATTTCAGAACGTTTTGTTCCTATCAGCCTATTGGTTCCTTGGTGCGTCAATCAATCTAAAATCAATCTATAATAGAACGGAGCTATATCTAAATCTGGGCCGATTTTCACGAAACAAGGCAGACATCACTCAAGGCTCAATTCAGTACGTTATGCCAAATTTCGTGCAAATCGAAGGATATATAGGGACTTTGGTGCACCATTTACATGAAATCGGACGAAACTATATATGGGAGCTATATCTAAATCTTGACCTATTTTCACGAAACTTGGCAGCCATCATCCTAGACCTAAATGATTAGGCTGTACCAAATTTCGTGCAAATCGAAAGATATATAGGGACTTTGGGGCACCATTTACATGAAATCGGACGAAACTATATATGGGAGCTATATCTAAATCAGGACCGATTTTCATGAAACTTGGCAGACATCATTCTAGGCTCAATTAAGTACGTTATGCCAAAATTCGTGAAATTCGAAGGTTAATAGGTACTTTGTGCACCATTTTCATGAAATCGGACGAAACTATATATGGGAGCTATATCTTTATCTGGACCGATTTTCTCGAAACTGGGCAGACATCATTCTAGGCTGAATTCAGTACGTTATGCCAAGTTGCGTGCAAATCAAAAGATATGTGGGGACTTTGGGCCACCATTTACATGAAATCGGACGAAACTATATATGGGAGCTATATCTAAATCTGGACCGATTTTTACGAAACTTGGCAGACATCATTCTAGACCTAAATGATTAGGCTGTACCAAATTTCGTGCAAATCGAAAGATATATAGGGACCGTTTACATTAAATCGGTTAAATAAATATAAGGGAGCTATATCTAAATCTGAATCGATTTTTCCCAATTTCAATAGGGTTCGTCCTTGGGCCAAATAAGTGACCTATGCTAAATTTCATCCAATTCGGATTATAAATGCGACCTGTACTTTGTTTACAATTTTACATCGACAGACAGACGGACGGACGGACGGACATGCATAAATCGACTCAGAAAGTGATTCTATGCATATTCTCAAAAGGAACCATGTGTCTATTTCGTTTCCTTTTGCCTGTTACAAACATATGCACAAAGACATAATACCCTGTACCACAGTGTGGTGAAGGGTATAAAAATCCAAATGATATAAATGCATGTGTTGGTGGTATTGCATCACTTTTTCCTTTTTGGCTGAGAATACTAAAGATGAAGGTTATTTATCCATATATTTGTTTACGTTACATTACAAGGCTTATCGAGGCCGGGTCAACTAAAATTTCATATATATAATATTTTATAAATATTTTATTGGGCATTCATTTGTAGGGTGGAGATTTCCATCACTATGCAAATAAGGGTTCAAGCCAACAAGGTTTTTATTGTTCATTCCTGATTTGTTACAGAACTACACAATACACACACATTTGTAGAAAGACTAAAGAAAATACCCAATATGGTTATAACGTATGCTTTTTCGATATATCCATCCAATAAACGGGACGCGTAACCAGTTAATACAACAATTTGATTATAAAATTAGTGATCCTGCTTCTCAAAAATGTGACCCACCACATTTTCTTAGTAATTGGAGATGAAAAACATTTCATTAAAACCCTATTTTTGAATCTAATGAGCCCAGCTGTGTTCGTATTTTAAAAGCGATGTGTTTCGGCACCCATTAAACTTTAACGAATTTTAAAAATCATTATAAGGGACTGTGGTAATTACGACATCAATCTTAAATTATCTTTAAGGACGTGTGTGGCCTAGACCAAATCGTGTTATGTTATTTCTGAATGTAATTTCTGGTGTAATTGGTTGTCAAGACATAAAATTGCCGCACTTAGGACTAAGAATGGCGTTTTGGTATGATTTATGACCCGGTGGACTTATCTGTGGCGACCGTAATAATGACATGATAACCGTCTAATTGAAATCACAAGTTGACACCATTTCCATTGAAGTAACTCTTCGGTAAACAGATAATTTCACGTTCTGGGTCAATCTATTGACAACAAAAATCCTATGATATTACATCGTTAGACTTTTGCCTGTGGTAATATGTAAAGTCTAAAGTTTATGAGACAATTCTGCATCGATTCAGGCTTTGACTCACGCGTGTGAGTTATTAGTTGTAATGATTGAGCAAAACGTCGAAAAATGGACACCACAGATGGATCGTATTTGATAGATACAATCATCACAATTGAGAAAAAAAAAATATTCTTTCTAATAATAATAAACGTTCCCCATTCAAATAGAATTGTATGTGTGTTTATTTTTCATTAAAAAATTAATTAAAAATTAAATATTTTATAAATCAAACAAAATTTTTGTTTGTAATTCCCACTTAATATATTTAGTAATATTTTACGAGTACTATGAAATTGCCACAATGAAAATTGCAAGTATGAAGTGTATATCAATTATGTAGTAGTTTTATAAAATGATATAAGTAACATTTTATGTCGATATAATCATGACATTCTGAATGTTAGAATCATGAACGAGCTTTGGAATTTTGGTCATACATTCTCAAGACTTCTAAGATAAACCTGTATCGGTCTATAAACCTGTATCGTGGTGTACATTCAAAATTCCTTAAGGCGGTCGGATAATTTATATGGGGACTATGTTACAGCATGCGGTGGTAGTAGGTTATTCATACTCTTAACCCTTTCAGTGTCAAACATTTTTTTGTCGGAATAAAAATCTCAAGTTTTGTATTTAAAATCATATAAAGGCATAGAGTTTAGAAAAAATAGCAATTTTTATTTTAACCCTCGGACAGTTTCGTCTGTCTTCCAGCAAAAACAAAAACATCAATAGTAACGGTACATAGGATAACCGAAAAATCGCAAAGAAGAAGAGTACTTTTAAATTTCGAATATATTCGACAAAAACCCTTCAAGGGTTAAAGAAATAAAGTTCAAAAAAACGTTCACATATGGTGTCTAATTTCTGAGAAGAAGTTTTTTATTCACCTGTAATCCTTTATGCCAAATTATAGCCACTTCGAGGTGAAAATTCGGTCAAAGATTTAAAAAATATTAAAACATGGATTATTAAATAGAAGCAATTGAAAAACTAGACAAATGTCTTCAAAATACCGAATATTAAGCGGTACTGTTGTATGGGAGCTATGAGCATTTTCAATAACAAACATTCATAAATATTGAGGATCCCTAATATTAAATAGAAGCAATTCTGTTGAAAAATGTGCCAAATATCTTCAAAATACCGAATATTTGGGAGTACTGGGGGCTACCCTAAAAAGTGAACTAATATTGAGCATTTTCAATACCAAAAATACAAAATTTCAAAGCTCATTTATTAATATCTATCGTGGAGGGTAAATAACGCTTACTGAATGTTTCTAATATTGGAAAACCTTTTAAATATATAAGTAATATTTTATTTAATTCCGAATCCTACATCAAGACTATTGATGCCTATCTTATATGTGCCTTTATTTAAATTTATTTTATATTATATATACGAAGAAGGCAAAACAATGTTGAAATTAATGACATAATTTTCTAAATCAACAATTTTCTAATCAGAATCAAATTGTAGATATTCAGAACTGTTGTTTTAGGGGAGCTCTGATGAATGTCAAGATATTACAAACGATCCGTATTAGGCATTATGTTCCATTAGTAACAGTAATCTATTAAAGTAAGTCGATGTCCGTTAAAATCAGCACAAGAAAGGAGGTTATGTATTTTTAAAATTGTTATGCTGCACCTAATTATGTTGAAATGTATGCTAAACTTCTGATGTAACGTTTATCTATACCAAAAATATTTTCATTGTTATTTCTTATATACAAAAATTGATTTGCAAGTATTAATAGGAATTGAAATACTAATCTGAAATTGCGAAAATTATTCCTTAACAATATTGCTAAGTCAAGACAACGTTTACCGGGTCACCTAGTAAGAATAATCAAAATTAGATATTGCGGCCGAAAAACAACAACAACAACAAATTTTATCCAATTCACCATTTCTGTTTAATTGGAGTTATTGGACCACGAAAATATCTTTGTTTTTTTTGGTCACTTCGTAAATTTTTAAGTGAAAAGATGCATATTTCACTTATTTTAGTATATTTCTAAATAAGGAACTAAAAAGTTATAATACAAAAATGATTTTTTTTATTTTGCTCATTTTCGAAATCTTATTTAATTTCTAATAATCTTCTCCATAATATAATAAAATGTATACGGCTTGATATCATAAATTCATTGTACAGTCCGAAGAAAAATAAATTTTCGCTTCATTTGCCTTTCACTTTAAGACATATCTGATTTATACAAATATCAGATACTTTAAATATTATGGGTATTTGATAATTTAGATTACTGGCCCTAGATTAAAGCGAGATTAGCTTTACCTGAACATCTATAACTGCTGCCATATCCACATAAGCGAGAGTCATGTTTTACAAATTTTATAAAATTATGTTTACTTTTTCATGATTTCTCTCAATTTAATTAGTTATATTTGTGTCAGAATTGTCAGACAATTATTTTGACATTGATTTCACAGTCATTCCTTTATAGCACAATTGTCAAGTTCTTTTTTTGATGTTTACACAAATCAATTTGTCTTATGGCACATAAACGTTTATATATCACCACTATTGTTTTCGGTTGAGGGAATAGTCAGTATTGGCACTTTAATGATTTAACACCGTTGATAGCTACGCAAGAACTAACCGTTGACTGAAAAGATTTGCCATCTAACACCAACGGTAGGCAAAAAGAAGAAAAACAACAACATTATTGTTAATGTTAACAATAGAGGCAAAGGGAAGCTGGGCATAGCTACGACGACGGCAACGAACACAACGACGCCGACGATTGGAAACCCGATGTCAGAACACAATAATGTCAGAACTCACAAGGAGCGACAAGGAATTCTGCTATGTGCACTCACAGTGGTTTAGGAGGCGTCATAAGCAACAATGTCACCCCTGTAGCATGCGTTATTTCAATCAACTTTTTCTGTTCCCTGTACAATAGTTTGCATTACATACATATGTACAACGACAAGGTCAAAATGTACATTGGTGTATGTGCGTTGCTTTGTTAATAAATTTTAATTGTATTTAAAGAGCATTTCATCGACGATGGCATTCAAACAGTATGAAGTATGATGAGACTCGCTGCCAACAGTTATAATTATAACCAGGCTTCTTGTATTCTTGTGTAGGTTGGCCAACCTATAGCGTAGAAACGCCCTTTGGCGATATTCAGTAGCTGTGCGATTGGTGGTTGCAAAAACATGTCGATGTTGATGTTAAAATTGAAAACTGGATTCCAAAGTACTTAGGCTTAGTGTATTAATGAGTGTGTATTAATTTGAGTGTTCAAATGCAACAAAACAAAATTAATAATAAATATCAATAAAATGTTCGATTAATTCCATTTAATATCTGATGTATTAGTTATGTTAATCTGATAAGAAAATGTTACATCCGAGATTATGGGATGGCATACATACAATCCTCTCTTCGCATTTTCTGCATAGCTAAATTAATATAGCCACTGTCTATATCAAAAACTAATTTCAACAGATGTTAATAATTGTTATGGAATTCAGTGAATATGAATAATTAGTTTAAGTTGGAGAATTGTCAAACAACAAATATATTAAATTATTCTATTACGGTTTTGAGTAGATATAAAGTGATTGTTTCGGTTCGACAAACACATTTAATTTGAGATGGGTATTTCGTATTGAACTCTACCATATTTATTACGAAAATGTATTGAACACTATTTAAATACATATGTTTTAATGTAGATATAAAATAAGCAAAGGGTTACGGTGACCATCAATCATGTTGCAGGAAGTAAAAACGATAATATACTCTCACAATACAAGGACACTATATCTCCTTCCATGGGGGTATGAAATATAAAAAGCAACCAAAAATAATATTGTTAGAACAGTGTCGCCTAATGGTGCCGCATCCACATTTGGCCACGTCTATGCAAATCGACTTTTAAACGTGAAAATTGCACAAAAGGTTTTCTTTTGCACACTCGCACACACATACAAATGTTCATTGAAAGATTAAAGTCCTTAAAAAGCACGGCTAACAAATATTGTCGTTAAGGTTATCGAAAAGCCATTTTGACATCCGCCAAATACGTTTTGTTGTATTGTGTATTTACGAGGACAATACAACTCCCAACTTTCCGCTCTCAAGCGTTTGCTGATGAGCTTAGTTATCGTTGTCTAATGTTCCGATTGTTATGATGTATGCAGGCAGACAGACAGCAGTCAGTACGCTACCTGCAAAGAGAAATCCCAATATCTTAAGTCAGCAAAGTGTGCTAAGAGCAGTTACCCCTTTAAAGAAAAGAATAAGGCGCGTATTCTAATGTAGTATATTGAGAGGAAATATGCGAATATTCCTTTGGGTTTATAAAAAATAACTTTTGAAATGGCCACTGAACCGAATCGCAAATACGTACGTATAATAATGTGAACGTTCTTATATATGCGTTTGCAGCTACAGCGGCAGATTGTTAAGCTTCTGTGCATGTCGCACACTTGTTTCTGTTGTTGCCGAAGCGATTGACATTAATTTGACATAAACGCTAGCATTTAGTGGCGAATAGCATTTAAAGGCAACAAGTTTATTATTACCTTTGTCGAATGAACTACTCATAGGCATTGTGATCCTAATATGGTCGTTCATAACAAGTGAAAAGAATGACGACAAACAAACGCATGCACCCATTCAACATATTTTGTCGGCATATAGTATTGTTATGCAGACTAAATAAATATGTAGTTAATGTGGTGTCGAATTTTATTCGAACATTTGTGGTTACTTTAAATATGATGATATGTTCGTATTTAAATAAACAATAACAAACTTGTCAACATGAAAACAATTCATAAGATTTTCTAATATTGTTGGTGACCCATATGTC
The DNA here is from genome assembly GCF_032173495.1 of Musca vetustissima. NCBI lineage: Eukaryota > Metazoa > Arthropoda > Insecta > Diptera > Muscidae > Musca > Musca vetustissima. The sequence goes on from NW_026880211.1 coordinate 150,814, forward strand.
CATCACCGCCCGAATATACGAACTGGTATTGAGTAAATAGGAAATAAAAATTGTATATAATAAACATGTAATCAATGATAAGTTGCAATAATCGGTTCGGCAATAAACAGCAGAAAAATAACCCCCCATTCTCGATTGTAATTTTCAAGATTTTCAATGGGCTGGTAAATCAATACCAATACTTCTTAAGGTTTGTAACATATATATTTGAAGATTTAAAAAGGAAGAAAAATAATTTACAAAAATTTTTTGTTGTTGTTTTTTGTAATTAAAGAGAAGTCCTTATTTTTGATGGCGGGCATTATTACTCCTCACTGGAAAATCGGAATCCGAAAACTCCAACGATGTTAGAAAGAGTACATGTCTGGCTCTCGTATGAACTAGGATTATTGACTTCGCTCTAAAATTAACAAAATGGCGGACCTTTGAAAAAATATTTTTGGAAAATCGCCGATTTTTTACCAAAAACCAAGTCAAAAAGTAAGGAAGATCTTCACCGATTGACTTTATCCTAGTTCATACCATAGCTATACACTCACAGAGAAACGTGTAAAAATTTGGAATCGATTGGTTTATTAGTTTTTGAGTTATCGTGCCCGCCATTCGCAAAAGAGAAAAACGCGTTTAAAGTTTGAGAAGCCCTTCAGCCGTCACTTGATGCTGACACGCCTTTAGGTTAATGAGGAGAATTTATTCAATATTTCTAATTTTAACTGTAACGCCGTTGATGTATATATATATGTGTATATTTATTCTGCAATATTGTTATATGGCCAATATAGTCTATTTTTTATATTAAATTTTCAATAAGTCGACATTTTGCTTTCGAATATTTGTAACATATATAGTCAACGCCCTGTATAACGATTGATATATTGTCAGGCCCATTAGTTATATACCAAAAGAGAAAATATATTAATTAACGTAATAACAGTTATAAAACCTGTTTTCATATTATTTAAGGCTAGTCCATTATTTTTGATACCCGTTATACCCAGTATATAAATTTGGAAAATGTTCGTCAGTGCAAAAAGTCGACTATTTTGCTCATACGTTATATCCCGAATTCGCTAGACTGAGTATTCGTTATAGCGGTCTTCGACTGTACTGATAAAAGTGTTGGTTGATGCGCGGAAAAGTTATGGAGGCTTTCACACTAGATTTACGGAGTGAGCCAATTTGGGTCATTTCAAATTTAATCACTATACTTTAATATTTATTTTTAACCCTTTGTGGCCCAATGTTGCCCACAGGCAACAAAATATTTTAGAGCTTATATTTAATATGTATCTAGTAGATATATATTATTTGGATTTCATATGTAAAGACCTGGTTATGGACGATACATATCAAAAGAAAAATCAAAAAAATTCAAAATTTTGGTAAAGTTATAAGCTTTCAATAAAGAGAAGATGGTAAATTTGTGTACAGTACTAATTTGTGTATAAAGTCCAATTTTTTTAATCGCTAAGTATTCAAATTGTATGAATTATGCCATCAAAATTATTTTTGGTTCTTGTAAAAATGAATATAGGGACTAATTTTGAATAAATTTTCTTTCGATTATGCATTTGGTTTTCTTGATATTGGACTTTCATTTTCCGAAAGAATGTACTGTATCTCCCGAATGCAAGGATGTAGAGATGTCAAATTTTATGCATATCCTAGGATATTGGGATAGTTGCATTAAATCTGTGAACAGAAATTTGTTCTAAGATTGCACAAAAATATTCGGGGCTCAAAGTGTTACAAATATAGCTTGTGTTTTATCTCCCCCGCAGAACTCTTCATGCGATGTTTTACCAGTTATTGTGTATTTGCAATTTATTTTCAGAATATTTTTCTTTTGTTGAAAAAACTAAAAGATCAATCAGATAATGAATGCGATATAATTGATATCGATCAACGTGAAATTCGTTTTAAAACTTGTAACAGGGAAAGAGGTAGTGCTATTTCTGATCCTGAAAACGAATATGAAATTTTTCGTTGCAAATCTCCTAGTAAAAAAGAACGAGAATTATTTCTGTCTTCGATTTTGATGTAATTGATACATCCCTGGATAACGAAATAGCTGCTGATGGGACTTTTTGAGAAACATTTTACGAAGGCAAAAACGTTGGTATATCACCGATTTATACCACATTCAAATACGTTTAAGGTCCAACTGCCTATGCAAAAAGGGGCATTTTAGGCTTGGTTCATCAAGTAGCACATTCGTGTTGATACTTGACGAAGGTATGATGGCGGATATAAAAACATGTACCGAACCCGAAGCCCATCAAGTACTGAATGACAAAGAATGGGCGGTTACAAAATCACAATTATGGGCTTTTATAAAAATTTTATTTTCTAGAGAAGCATATGAGGCTGAAAATTTGAAGTGGTCATGTTTGTGGTGTCCAAAGTGTGTTCAGCCTTTTTCGCTCAGACAATGTCTAGATAATTTTTTTTGGAGGTCAATATCATGAAAAGTTTGCAAAAACAGATCAATTAATACACAACACTTAAATTTTTCTCATGTATTATAATAATTCCCGAGTTAAAGATCGGCTTCAGCTATGTTACAATATTGGCAATGTTGCCCAATTTTTGCCCAATATATAAAGAAATATTTGAAATGGTGTGTGTCCAACAACTCTAGGGTTTCATTTTGGTGCGCATATATACAGACATCTGTATGCGCCTATAATTACTACAATCTGATTGATAGAGAAACAGTCAACCAAATTGTCCTATAGCAACACTACTGGTGTGCCAACAATAGGTTGATAATTGTTTTTTGTTCGTAAAGATAAACCACAATAGCTAGAGCAAGGTGGCCCCAAGCAAACCAAAACCAACCAAAGAAGACGAAAACCGTTCTGAACGTGGCCCATGAGCTGGACACGCACTAACACAGAAACATACTCGACTTGATTGCGACTTACGAATTCAAATAATTTTGATTGATTACTTTGGATTATCTTGTCATTTACCAACATCAAATAAAATATTTATCAAAATAGAAACTGGTTTCTCGGTCATCGATTTGTTCCTCACCCATCGCTGGCATTTCTTACTTCGCTCAGACTCTAGGCGCTTGTTTAATTTTCAAAAAAATATAAACAAAAAACTTAATACATTATAGATTCCGAGTAAAACACTCATAGGCACATAATTACTGTACGCGGTAGTATCGCATATCACCCAATATTACACTGCCAGGCAGTCAGTCTTTTATTCAGTTAGGTCAACTAGTTATTTCACTTCATCGATTCTTTTTTCTGCTGATTGCCAATATGTGTGTGTGTTTTTTATGTTTGAATACGCATGACGATTTCGAAACCCGACTTCAGCACGGCAGGTCGTATCGTAAGTATGATATTTATTAATTTGATTTGTGATTACTAAAATTTTGATTTGTTTTTGGTGGCTGCGGCGACGTTGTTTCTTATAAAAAAATAATAGTGTATTGATGTGTATATAAACGCCACAGCAGCCGTGTACAGCGCTGCTTCACAACTATTAGAGAGTTCTTTAGCTTTTCAAAATAAATGTTGACCCTTCCACTCGTATGAAACGTTATTGGCGCTGGTAGCTGTATCTGCATGTGTGTCTGCTTTGTTTTAAATAAATATTTCGATACTTTACACTTCTTACACATACGCAAAACTATTTCTGTATTTTTTTGTTTCCTTGCCTTAGTACACAATTGTTAGGAATACATGATACTTCAATTCTATTGTTTGGAATGAATTTGCTGGAATTGAAAAAAAAACTGTGGTCAATACTCCCGTAATTCAATTTTTGTTTTTATTCGAGCCATTAAAGTTGTCGAACGACCACAAGAGCTATTTAAATAGTTTCGTACTCACATACATACGGTACATACGCATATTTTTATCACTCAACTGGTAAGTCAGTTTCTATGTACATATGTTCATGAGAACCTTTAAAGTTGGGAATCGAAAATGTGAAATTTTATCCACTTTTGAACCGATCAATTGTCAATAAAAGTACTTTGGCTTTAAAATTAAGTTCAAGTACTGCGAAAATGTTTATTTTTATCAGCCGAAGAAACGGCCATAACCACTCGACAGACCCAGTATCAAGCAACTATTCAACAACAACGCACCCATGGAATACGCGAGTGTACAAACACACGTATACAATCTGTATAATGACAACAGTTCAATGATCTTTATGCCGATTGTTGCATTTTAGTAAAAATTTAGTCTGTTTAGCCCTACTTTCGCTTATACCATAGACAGACGACAGCCTTAATTTGCATTAAAAATTTCTTAATTTGAATTAATATTTACCCCTGACAGACGAGAGTTTCTGCATTTACGAAACAGTTTTTTGCTTCAAAACAATTGTTTGTCTGTGTGTAGGATGAACATTTTTTACATTTGTTTCGATGTTTTTCGGGATCACATCTTTAGGAAATAGATACATGACATAAAGGAGGAATAGCAACTATGATCTTAGCATAACAGCTCCTAATTTACAAAATGGTTGAAATTTGCCTTCAGTTTATTTTCATAAATATAAATAAATTTGACAAGAAACAATTTATTTTTAACAGCATTGCCATATTGAAATTGCCTAATTCAGTTTTATTTTGTGCACTAAAAACACATAAAAATGAGGAGAATGTACTAGTTAATTTGAATTAACACTAGATTGCCGAAGGCAGTCATTTTGACCGTTTTTCAATTTCAAGTACAAAGAAAATTGTGTATATTATGACCAAGCTTTTTAAAAATTGGTGACATTTTGTACCACATAGAACTACGTTTATTAATCATAGTAGCTGCTTCCTCCCCTCTTTCATTCCCCGTATTCACATGTGCTATACCTATATTGCCTAAAAGCGGTCATTTTGACCTTTTGTGAAATATTAAATAATCAGACTACTTTTATTATTGTATAAAGTAAATTTCTTATATGACCAGATCAGTACAACAACATTGAAACCCGTTTGCTACTCTAGAAACACAAACGAACATACAAATCGGGAAAATAAATTTTATATTTCCAGTCGATGTCACTCTTAGAGTAAAGACTTCCTCTTTTTCGAACATTTTGTCCGCGCTCTTATTTTTGAAAGGGGGAAACTCGAGAGACCTACCACCGAAATAATAACAACGTTTTGTATGATTGTAAATAATGTAAAAATATTAAAAAATTAGTTAAAAAAATTTCTTAACACAATAAAATTTTTTTCAAAATGAGGTCATTTTGACCGATTTTAGGCAATATAGGTATATACAAAATTCCCGTCTTTCTAGTGTTAAGGCCGTTAATGCAAATTAAGGCTGTCGTCTGTCTAGGCTATTAGAAGGCAAACTAAAATATATTTCGAATGCCGAAATGGACTGTCATTAACTCATGTGCTTTAAGGATTTCAAATCGTATACTGTGCACGGTATATAAAACAAATTTTAGGGAAAAAATCTACGACATATACAATATGCCATTCAAAATAGTATGTATCACGATTTTATGAAGCGAAGGGCCACTTTTTTTAAATAAAGACCATAACACCAAATAACATCTCTGAAATATTATATGCATATAATTTGGCCGTCTCTAGATTTCATCCAAACCGATCATATTTTTTTATTTTTTTTAAATAAAGTAACAATTTGAATTCAGAGGTATATGCAAAATGTCTTTGCCTCATAATACTGGAACGATTCTAATCGTTCGTCTGACAAACAAATATAAACTGAATATAAATGCAGACAGACTGAAATATATTCGCTCAAATACAATTACATACTCAAAACATAGTACAATGTAACACAGTGTGGGGAGGATATTACTATTTAATATTCGTATCCCTTTATATTAATCTAAAGACTTAAGATCCAAGCACAAACAATATTAAAGACAAATTAAAAGTACAGATGGCGCATATTGGTTCGTGTAGCGAAGACATCAACCGATTATAACTGTGCGTTACCAACTTATCAATCAGTCTGAAAGAAATCTAATTAAAAATACAGTCGGAATCGTTTATAACTTTAATGAAATCCAAAAGTCCCGAATTCAGTTTCTATGAAATATATATTTTCCATTTTTTCTATGTATATGACACGAAAAATTTAATTTATTTTATTATTTATATATTTAATAAACCAAATACATTTATATATTTAATAAACAAAATACATTTATATATTTAATAAACAAAATATATGTATATAGTTTATAACGACTAAATTCGCGATTTCGACTGTATAGTAATAATATGATTACAGATGTGAAATCAGGTTTGGGAAATCAGTTTAAATTAATCCAAAATGGCGCATTAAATATAAGAAAAACTAAATATTTTATTTCTTTGCATTATTTAAAATAAAATAGCATGAAATCGTATTTTTTATGTATTATGGTCTTAAACTATAGCATACCTTAATTATATTTGAATTATAGCCAATTTGGTTGAAAAACGTGCTCGAAATCCCAAAGCTACCGAATAAAGGGGTGTCCGTTTACGTGGGGCCTACCCCGAAACCTGAGTAGATATTGATAGTTTTTGGTACGAAGATTGCAAACACCATTGGGATTCAAAAACTAAATTAAAGGCAATTTGGTTGAAAAACGCGAAAAAATCTGTATAAAACCAACATTAGGGGAATGCCGTTATATGGGGGCTACCCTAAATAGTGAACCAAAATTAATAATTTTTGGTAAGAATATGCCCTACACAATACGAACCCATAATACCAAATTACAGTCTAATATCATCATCAGCGTGCAATGTTGGTAAAAGTCAATTTTATTTTTTATTTGTAATGGAAATTTTCAACGCCTATTTTTATCGACAATAACTCTTAAGTTTATGAACTGTCGCAGATGGTCGCAAAATTCTGCACAGAGAACAAGGCGTCGATTGGAGGTGTACGTTGTGTAACTCAAACTTTTTGTAAAAACTCGTATTTATAACTTTTAGATGCGGAATTTTTAATGGTTATATTAAAGAGTGTACAAATTTTAATTTTCATTATAATCAGCAATTTCATCTGTGTAATTGTCCTCCATTTCATGTTAATATTTTGAGGCATGTCAATGTTATATAACATTTTTTAAATATAAATTATATTCACAAAAACATGAAATTTTGATTTTGACCTCATATTATTTGACCAACAATGTTATAAAATTTAAAAGCTCAAAGTGTCCAGATTTGAAATATATAACGTTTTTACGGTTCTACCTAAAATTGTCTTTTTGCCAAAAAATTTGATTCCTGGCCCATAGTGTTTGTATGGGCCAATATTTTCTATAATTGTATAGACATATTAGTTCAACAAGTGTCCGTTTTTACATATGAGGGTCGTAACTAAATTCATGCGTATGCGTACTAATTTATTCACCTCAAAAGTTAAATACATGTATTTCAATGAATGTTACCCAAATACGCATTGTATATTTTGGATTTTTTGTTTTTTTGCAAGGTGTATTTAATAAGATGTAAGTGACAATCATATGGTTTTAAACTTTGTTTCTAAAGCAAATTGTCAAAAACATTTTCAATATTACATTTCGATTTCAAAAATGGTATTTAAATTTAGGCTTTTTATATCCTTCACCACACTGTGGTACAGGGTATTATGTCTTTGTGCATATGTTTGTAACAGGCAAAAATAATCGAGATAGACCCATGGTTCCTTTTGAGAATATGCATAGAATCACTTTTTGAGTCGATTTATGCATGTCCGTCTATCCGTCCGTCCGTCTGTCTGTCCGTTCGTCCATGTATTTTTGTTAACAAAGTACAGGTCGCATTTATGATCCGATTTGGATGAAATTTGGCACAGGTCACTTAATTGGCCCAAGGACGAACCCTATTGGAATTGGAAAAAATCGGTCCACGTTTAGGCATAGCTCCCATATAAGGGTACCTCAAAATTTTCGGTATTTTGAGGTTCTTGAGCGCGTTTTTTATTGGGTAGCAAATCTCCCTACCAAAAATTATAAATAAAGGTCAATTTTTTCGGATAGCACCCATATAAGATTACCCCCAATTTTCGGTATTTTGGGGGTTTTGATCGCATTTTCCGACCGAATTCGCTGAAATTTGGTACTTTGTGTTCTTATTGGGTAGAAAATCTCCCTACCAAAAATTATAAATAACGGTTCATTTTTTCGCATAGCCCCCATATAAGGGTACCCCCAAATTTTCGGTATTTTGAGGTTCTTGAGCGCGTTTTTTAACTGAATTCGCTGAAATTTTGTACTTTGAGTTCTTATTGGGTAGCAAATCTCCCTACCAAAAATTATAAATAAAGGTCAATTTTTTCGGATAGCCCCCATATAAGATTACCCCCAATTTTCGGTATTTTGGGGGTTTTGATCAGCGTTCGAAAATAAACATTATGGTACCGTTCCATAGTGTTCTGTACCGTACCAAGGTGGATAGGTACACTAAAATAACGTACTGTACCGGTACACAAACACTAAAAATATTTTTAGCGTTACTGTTCCGGAGCACAACGAAAATCTTAGCGTACCTGCTGCGGTACACTAAAAAATCGTAGTGTACCGACAGCGGTACACTAAAAATCGTAGTGTACCGGCAGTGGTACACTAAAAATTGTAGTGTACCGACTGCAGTACATTAAAAATCGTTGTATTCCATTGGACGGAACACTAAAAATGTTAGTGGTAGGTAGGAACACTAAAAATCTTAGTGTTCCACTTGCCGGAACACTAAAAATCGTAGTGTTCCGGCAGTTGTACACCAAAAATCGTAGTGTTCCACTGGTCGGAACAATACAAATCGTAGCGTTCCACTTACTTGAACTGTACTGCTAGTGTACCATAGACGTTTTTTTTTTTTCTTTTGAGGTAAAATGAGATTAAAATAATAAAAAAAACTGAATATAAGTTTATTTGCAATTACAAAAGTGAAAATGTCCATTTGAAATAGGTATTTTGGTCAGTTTTTGTGACAAAATTATACAGCTTAGGATAAAATATTCATTAATTTTTTCCATAAAATGTTGTAAAATGTTAGTACGAAATTTTTTTCTTAAAACAATTATACCTGCATCCATCTATGATTCATACTTTTAGAAAATTTTAGCAAAAATATTCAAAATTTGGTGATTGTCACACAATCAACATAATTATTACCTGCTTATTCATTAAAAGAAATGTACAAATTACGCGGGTATGAAAAACACATTTTTATGATTTTGGGTTATTACAAAACCACATATTTTTAATGATTTTTGCACAGGTAGTCTTATGCAATACATTTTTCTGATCAGCGCAATCGATTATCAGCCAAAATGTAATCCAATGGAATTTTCAGTTGCGAGTTGGCATCAGATTGAATTTTCACTAGACGACCTTTTTTAGTTATAAAATATTTATTATTTTAAACAGTTGATGCGAATAAAATATTACTAATTTTTAATAAAATATAAACAAATACAAATTTAGAAAGTTTTCTATTTATTAAATCTATTGAAAAAAATATATATAAATTTTATTCATCCAAAAATAAAATATAATAAATATATCTTTTTGTGTTCCGACAAATGGAACACTACGATTTTAAGTGTTCCACCAAGTGGAACAATACGATTTTTAGTGTTCCGCCAAATGGAACACTACGATTTTTAGTGTTCCGGCCAGTGGAACACTACGATTTTTAGTGCTCCGGCAAGTGGAACACTATGATTTTTAGTGTTCCGACCGCGGTACACTACGATTTTTAGTGCTCCGACTGCGGTACACTACGAATTTCGTTGTGCTCCGGAACAGTAACACTAAAATAGTTTTTAATGTTTGTGTACCGGAACACTAACGCTAAAAATTTTTTAGTGTTTGTGTTCCTGGTACGGTACACTACGATAGTGTACCGTTTTTTTGCGAACACTGGTTTTGATCGCATTTTTCGACCGAATTCGCTGAAATTTGGTACTTTGTGTTCTTATTGGGTAGCAAATCTCCCTACCAAACATTATAAATAAAGGTCAATTTTTTCAGAAAGCCCCCATATAAGGGCACCCCCAATTTTCGGTATTTTAGGGGTTTTTGGGCTCGTTTTATAACTGAATTCGCTGAAATTTTGTATATTGGGTTCTTATTGGGTACCAAATTACTCCACTAAAAATTATAAATATAGGTCCAGTTTTTCTGGTAGTCCCCATATAACGGTACCCCAATATTTTTGGTATTTTGGGGGTTCTGATCGGACTTTTCGACCAAATTGACTGTAATTTAGTACGTCGAGTTCTTATTAGGTAGCACATCTCTCCACTATAAATTATAAATATTGGTCAATTTTTTCTGGTAGCCCCCAGGTTTTGAGGTTCTTGAACCAAATTCTATTTTCTGGTACAGGGTATTATGTTTTTGTGCATATGTTTGTAACATGCAAAAATAATCGAGATAGACCCATGGTTCCTTTTGAGAATATGCATAGAATCACTTTTTGAGTCGATTTAAGCACAGCACAGATTTGGCACAGCGTAGCAAATTAGGTCTACAATGATGTGTGTAAAGTTTCCTGAAAATCGGTTCAGATTTATATATAGCTCCCACATATACTTTCGTCAGATTTAATGTAAATGGTACACCAAAGTCCCTATATATCTTTCGATTTGCACGAAATTTGGCACAGCGTAACAAATTAGGTCTAGAATGATGTGTGTTAAGTTTCCTGAAATCGGTTCAGATTTAGATATAGCTTCTATATCTGACCAAATGAACAATTTGGTATCGATTGCAGAATGACGTGTTTATGGTTCCAATTTCATTTTACTGGTCCTTTAAAAATGCGACTTCTGTTAGGATTCATCTGTTGAATATACTCAAAGTGGTGAAGGGTATCATATAGTCGGCCCCGTCCGACTTTACTACTTTCCTTACTGGTTTAATAATAAAAATTCAAGAAAACTACATTCATGAGACGGACGGAAAGGAATCCTAGGCTTAAATCAGTTATAACCCCGTTCGCCGAATATTCCAAATATTTTATGTTATGTGTGGAAATCTGTCCATAAATTCCTGATACTCTTAAAATCGAGGAGATTATGTTAGCCTATATTGGAATCGGCCCCTTGGTGATACGCCTATGGAAAGATATTATACGGTCAACACAATTTCCATGATTTAGTCTTGGGCCGGGGATTTATGTCTTTCAATTTTCTTTAAGAAGGCAAGAAAATTGAAAGACACTACTCCATAGAAAAATAGATTGTAATTCACAATATAAACAGCATCACAAGGAGCCATGGGCTGCATGTGGGAAACTTAAAATTAATCGCGACCAAATCTTAAACTTTATTTTTCACTGACCTAAACCACCAATATTTTGGGTAATTGGTGGTTTAGGTCAGGTGGAATTATTTTGAATGTTTAATTCTATAAGACTTCGTTGGTCATCTCCTTGGAATATAATATATATATGTATATCCGTATGGTTTCTAAAATATAGGCAGTTCTAGTTTCAAGATATGCCAATTGGTTTAGTATTCTACTACATACATATGGACGTCAAATTGTTTTTCTCCTTCCTTTGCTTCCCGGAAACATATGGATAGTGCCAAATATATATAACCGTTTTATTGCAAAATTTATTTTAGCCCTCATACAGCGTTAGCTGATATACTATATATTTTGGAATAGCTACATATTATTTAATGAATTTTAAATGTCTGAAATTTCATATATTTTTATATCATTGCATATTGGTTCACTTTTAGGTATATATATAGGTTTTTGGAGTGCAAATTTCAAGTTTAGGAATTTAATCCTTTAGCAAGATCAGTTAGTTTTTGAAAAATATTGATTTACAGAAGTAAACAATAACTATCTGCGTCATCCTACTTTTCCAATAAATTTAATTTTGTATTTGCCTGGCTTCGCTACAGTCGAAAACAAAGTGAAAAATTGATACGTACCACAGTAAGACAATTAATAATTTCAGTACTCATCCTTAGTTATTGGGCATACGATTATACAGTAGCCAATCATTAAATTGGATTTCACTACGTGATTGTGGAAAAGTCCAATATATGGCAAAAGTAATGTTAACAAAATTGGCCAATGAAATCCAAACACGTTATGCCATGTACAGACGACCGTTGTTCACTCTCTCATTCGTTGTTCGACTCTTAATTACGAAGTAATTACTTAGTTCCCCATACAAAATTTTCTGACTTTGAATACCGAAGAAATTTGTCCAATCCCTAACAATTGAGAGTATTTATCGAAAATAAAATAATTTTGACAGCATGAAAATATTTATAAAATTGTTAGTAAAATTGAAAATAATGAATGAAAAACAAAAAATTGCCTAGTTTTTATATATATGAGAAGAATGTACATTTTGCTATCTACTTAGTGCAATATGTATTTCTATACCTTTAGTTCTAATTAGCGTACAAAACAAGAAACCAATGTGAAATAAGCCAAAAAAAAATCTCCAATTTTTTATATGTGACATTTGAATTGAAAATATGTATTTAAAATAACAATATATCTGTCTGCGTACTCCATATTTTGTAGCAATTTTTACAAAATGTTGTCTATTTATTTTTTTGTAATTATATTGTTTGAAGAAGAATCTCTTTTACTGTCACAAAAGAACTTACTGAGTAATTATTACCAGAGAAATACGAAGACATACCTAATATTTTCTGAAAAAATGGAAACCATGAACAAAAGTAAATAGATATGGGTTCATACTATAGTCAGGAGAAAGAGAACGGGTTAATTTATGTACATTTCGAAAAAGTTAATATTTATATATATATATATTTTTTAAGACAAATGCAATATTATATTTTTTGCATCCTTCGTTATAACCAGGATACAATTTTTGAAAACGCTCGTTATATGTGTTCAGAGTACAAATGCAGAGTAGTCAGAGTACAAATGCAAATCTTTTGCTCATTCGTACTATCCTGAATTCATAAAACTGAGTATACCCTAAGAACAACTCCTGCATACAACAACTGCGGTGCAGAGTAGCTATCATATAGTTATACCGTCGGACATTTGAACGTTCTTTGCTGGATTTAAATTTAAATGGTTACTATAAACTCTTCACTTTTTTCACTTCGAATATACTTACAAATATTTTTTTCCATTTCCTTCCTATAAGCGGTAACTTTTTTAATTTAAATGTCTAAGGAATAAAGGATTTGGAAGAAAAAACTAATCAACTAACACATACGCAGACGCAGACAAGATATGAATAACTTCCGATGAATTTAATTTCAGCACCCACTCGAAATGAAATTGATAGCAGACGAGCAGCGACGCTGAATTTGGCATGTATTGCGTAAGTGCTGGCCCTACAATATCTTTCCGTCAAATCAGTGCCAAAATCCAGATTTACACTACGCTTTAAATATTCAGATACAATATGGGGACGCCGTATGCAGATCATTTGTTTTTTGCTCTCCTACGAATAAGAATGAACATAAAATGTGTAAACTGCAATTTGCAGGACGTCATAGATGGATTTGTATAACATTCAAAACACTGAAGACCATTTCAGATGCCACACTAAAAGAAGGGCTTCCCCAATTGCCGCAGCAGCTATAAATTAAATGAGTCTGAAAAGACAGCTTAAAATTTAAATACAAAACAAAATCATAACAATAATGAAATGAAAATACCTTTGCAACGATAATCGATTTTTGTTTATGCTCTTTACACTTGATATCCTCACGTCCATCCGTTCATTGGATCGTGCATTTCAGTTCTGAGCTTCGTTGCTCTAAAGTGTTGTGTCTGTATGCCACAAGTACGACTGCATAGCATTTAATGAAGTAGTAAAGTCCATTCATAAACATGGACATCGCACATGGGCATTTTAGCTGGCCCTGTTCATGTGCCCACCTTTCTCTGTGAACTGTTAATGGAAATAGAGAGGCAAGCATCAACAAACCATAACAGAAATATTGCATCCGTTTTTGCCATGGTCTTCTTAATCAGTTATTGGTCTTTAGCATCGATGCACCAGCAAACGACCGGCACTAAGCAACCGACTTCCAGCACGTTTATGTCATGTTGGCACCAGTTTGAATGCCTTTGGAATGTAAGCATTTCCGAACAAAATTCATTCTTCCATTTCGCTATACCTATCATTCATAAAATTAGCTCTTTGCGAAGACATGAGTTTGGCACGAGCCAACAACTGTATACGCAAACAAATCGAAAAATTGTATTCTGTATTTATTTAATTAGTTTTCACTTTTTAGGCAAATAACTTCAATTTAATTCGAAAAGTTCCCCACATTACAATTTACTATAGAAAAATAATCAAAATGTATTATCGTGTTGCAACCTTAAACTAAACATCTTATCGAAAGCTTTGAATGAAAACAAATCCGTGAATTCATTAGGGACACTCGTACATTAACGATAGTCGTCAAAACCTAATACTGCAAGATCGTCCTGTTACGTTCAGTGAGATAAATGCATCTTTGGACATTTCTTTCATCATAACCCATTCCATATTGAATGCGCATCTGGCCGAGAAAATGGTTTCTTCTCGTTGTCACGTGTCAATTGGTTCAAAAAATGTTGATAAAATACGGTCGTCATGCTCCAAAAAAATACTCTTAAGTGTATTTTCACAGTTGACGACTCAATGATCTTTGCATATGAGCATATGAAAATAATCAATATTTACCCACTTTTTGCGATAACCACCATATAGCGTTAATTCCCAAATTTCGGTGAGTATAGACACGTTTTCAAACCGAATTGGTTGGAATTCGGGGTTCTAATTGGTTAGCACATCTTCCTACCAAAAATGATCAATATTGCTTGACTTTTTACGATGGCCATCATATGGCGGTACCCCCTAAATTTCAGCATTTGTGGGAGTTTCAGCACGTTTTCGAACCGAATTGCCGGTAATTTGGTATTTTGAATTCAGTTTGTGTAGCAAATCTCACTCCTACTAAAAATCACTATTTTAATCAATAAATAATTTTAAGACAGTCTACATGTATCGGAACATTGGATTTACACAAATTCTTGAAAAATATAAAAAAAAATAAAACCCTTACATTAATAGCGAGCTGCACCATGACTAATTTTTTGTTGGAAGGTTTGACACTCGATGACAACGAAATTTCAAAGAATTTTGGTGTTTTTATATATATTTTATATTGTACTAGCTGGCTTAGGTATGATCTTGTATGCAAATATTTTCGGACGTAGGTTTTTAATAGTTAAAAGAATTAGCAAATGATATTTCAAATGTTAACGTTTTTACATTGTCCCATGAAACGTATTCAACCGATTTGGTATCTCCAGTTCTAAATGTTTATTTTTTTGGAATTTGCAAGATGTTCTATTGTTGAAAGTGTTTTCGTTTCCATATGTTGTTCTATGACATACCCATTTTACGGATGATGTAAAATAACCAATCCCTCTAAACCCTACAAAGGTTCTAAAAAACATTTATTATTGAAATATTTTTAGTAACTACAACATTGGGGGAACATTGTTAAATCTTATCTTAAGAATTCTATAAAATTTGGTTACACACTGTATTGCTTAGCGAAAAGTTGTAAACAACAAATGCACGCATGTTCTGCTACCATATCTACGTCGTGAGCATGCGAATATTGATATTTGAGGTTGACACCTTCCATCATCATCATCGCACTCGGTATTATGTATGTACGTAGATGCTACATAAAACGTTTACTTCTCAATTGGCTCCATGATTTTAGTTCCCAGAGATGTTATGGAGCGGCGTAAAAATATTTCGGATTTATTCCATTAAGGTACATACATTTCCCACCCCCATTCAATTAGCCAAATTATAAGTTGTCCACGCAAATTTCTGAGAATTCTTATTCACCTTCTTGTACCAGTCGACTTAAAGAGATATTGCAAACAGCGGTAAAACGTAACATTGAAATATTGAACCAATAATAAACAGAAAGAAAATCAAAAACGTATAAAAACACAGCAGAAAAAGAACACAAGTGATCGCCCACAAAACTGATGAAGACAAAACGTAGCAAAAGCTTAGAAAAAGTCATCGAAATTTGTTGCGTGATGCGTTGCCAAAATATAATTTATGGGAATTAACCACATTCAGTCACAGACATACACACAGAGAGAGAATCTTAGACACATTTCAATGCGCCTTGCGTGTGGTGGCATTTTGTCTGCAAAAAGCCTAACACAAATTCGTCCATTTTTCGTTTTTATTCGACGTAAATCGTAGCACTAAAAATTCCCACCACAAGCCGCTAGTGGCACATCATCGTCGCAGAAAAAAAAACAATACAATTTACTTTGAGCCTAATTGCTGAAGACTCATTATTTTACATTCCCCCGTCAACATGGATTCGCATAAAAAACATAAGTCTAGTAACACCGAGAATTTACCAATTAGTTATTCAATAATCATGTGTGCGTGCAACTGATCGATTTGTGATCGTCAATCCCAAGTAAGTCCAATGAAATGTGCAAGTACGTCAAATATCACATCTTCTACATATGAAGCATAGAAGGTTAAAATGTATTTACCTTGTCAGGATAAAGTGTTCGAATTTCAAGAATTGTTCGGGAGTGAAGGTAAGCTCTATTTTATATCAATTGAATCATGATAATCCATTTAATATTAAAATAACATTACGCATTAAAGACTTTGTTGATCAATTTCAAATTAGAATTCCGATATAAAATATACTTTAATTCGATTTGTATACACTGTACCATGTTGGCATTAAATTTGCCAAATATTCGTAACCAATACCAATATTATGTATTCTCAATATGGACCATAATGTAGATGGTATAAAAATCTCGGAACATAACGGTATTTTTATATCATCCCTCTGTTACATTAGGGTAACCCCAACACTCATCACAGTCCGTTTTACGGTAGCTATATCATAATAATAATGTTTTCCTTTGGAAACAATCGAAATAACACCTGATTGGAAAAATCAATAAAGAACATATGAAAACGGAACGTAAATATATTAAATTTGCCATTCCTTGTTGGAATATATCGAAATATTCGAGGAATAATCAATTTTTTCGGTTTAACTGAGGATTTCAGAGTAAAGGTATGGACGATTTTACTTTTTATATATCCACAAAACATACAACTTAGGGTTATGACTTTTTGACTTTTTTCTCAAAAATAGTGGGAATGAACGAACTTTTGCCCAATTTTTACTAAAATATGGTTTACTCCACAGATAGGTTGGAAGATATGAAATTGATAACCCAGCTTTCCTCTCCAAAATAGAGTACTAATTTGTATAATTACCACAAAAAGCTACATAACTTATGAATAAAATTAAAAATTAATCATATAAATAAATGTACATTTTGATATTTTTATTTACAATTCAGTACCTTATTTTGAATCGTTAACATTTCGGTGTATGGGACACTAAAGCTTTTTATGATTTTCACTATTAAAGATATTTCGTGGGATAAAACCGTTAAGCCATTTTGTGTGGCTATAAAGCCTTTAGTTAATTGTATATTTGCTTACAATAACTCAAAAATATTTCAAAACTTCTTCTAAATTTTGATAAATAATCTTCAAATAATAAGATTTTGGTTAAAGTGTTTTTTAAAAACTCATCAAAATATTATTCCTGGATACGAGGTTGGAGTGTTAAAAAAACTCCGGAGATATATGAGCCGAGCCAACAATGAGCTGTACCATCTATTCTCGGACATCGACACAGAAAGAAGGGGAAGATCACGAATCCGATAGAAAGACCAAGTGGAAGACAACACTTCGGAGCATGGTCTTTCAAATTGGATAAGCTGCGCAAAAGACCGACGCCCCTGGAAATCTTGTTTAAGCTTGGCAAATGAAACATACGTTTTGTCACAAGCCAGAGGTTGCAAAAAAGTCATAACCCTAATATACACATCTCAATAAGCTAGCACGTTTGGTAGTAGAAGAATTTTAAAACTAGTTAAGGACAGAAATTTAAATTTTGAATTTTCTTGTAATTTCCCTCAACAACGAAAATTAACATACCGCTGTTGAGTATATGCCTATATGCATTTTACGAGAGTGAGTAAAATATTCACTACTCATTCTGCTAATAATCAAAATTAGCTGAAAAATAAATTTATAATATCCTGTGAAAGGATTCAAACTTTATCGTGTTCGAAGGTGTCACTTATTGACCCAACTTTCACACAAAAATAATACGTTTAACAAATTTAGATCTTATCCGCAGATGCAGCTTGTCGGTGCACTCCTTTTGTAACTCCCCAAAGGGTATAGTACTTTATAAATTGTAAACGTAGAGTGATTCCGAAAATGGTCCAACAAATTTCAAAAATAATTCAAAAGTTAACCGCATTACTTTATAGCATTATTTAAGACAAATTGGCTCATAACCATAAAACTAGGAACAATCAATAGTCCGAAATGGTGAGGTCAGAGGAAAAGGGCAATATACATTCATGGATATTTCATTACGTTACTAAAAATTAATATTTTTAAAAATTTATATTATAATTTTTAATATGTTTAGATATCAAATTTTAATTTTGAAATGAGTTAAAATTGGCTCACTCCGTAAATCTAGTGTTAAGGAACAAAGAATTACATTTTAGCTATTATATATTTCTACAACACTGTTTTAAACAGCTCACGCACGTTTCGTGTTTTGTTTTACTGTCAAACATTTTCAGTTCGGCCTATAATTTAATCATTAATCGTTTTAAAAAACAAATTGAATTTTGTTATCAAAATGCGTGCTCTGTTAAGAGCAACGACGAAGCTCTTTATTAACTCACTGCAGCAGAATTGCCGATTGTCGATCTAAAAAAAATCACAGATTGGTACGGTTTATGATCTGGTGGATTCTACTTCTTCAAAAATGCTGCAAATCGTAACGTAACTGTGGATGGTGAGAGCTATCGTGAGATGATATCCAACTTTTTCCCCAAAACGCAAGAACTTGATTTGGATGGCATGAGGTTTCAACAAGATAATGCCACATGTCAAAAAGCGCGCGTAACAATGGACCTATTATGATACGAGTTCGATGAACATTTCATTTCACGTTCAGAACCGGTCGACCGATTTAGACTATTTTTTGAGGAGCTATGTTAAAGCTCATGTCTATACATACAATTCCGCTTCAACATTGGATCATTTGGCCTAAGCGGATCACTTTTGCATTAAAAATTATTATTATTAAATTATGTGTTATATATAAAATTTGTGTGTGTCAGATAACCGTACTGCCGCGACCCGAACTTTTTAAAAAATAACCAGGAAAGAAAATATACATTATCTTAAAAATATTTTGCAGTGATTAAAACTACTGTCCAATAATCTTGTATGGTCCTCATTACAACAACATTCCAATTCTTAATTCTAGAATACCTAAGAGTTGAAGACATGATTTTATTTTTTTAACGTGAAATGCAGTTTTATAATTGTTTGTTATTAATTGCACGAGTGCATCTTCTAAACTTAATAACTAACACTGTTATTTATAATCGTTCGCTAATTAAAATTAATTAATTAATAAACTTAATTAAAACTTAAATTTGGTCAACAAAAGGATAGGATTTTGTTTATGCCTAACATTATACATATGGAAGAAAACCGGCGGCAGATGACATTATTCCATTTATGTGAATAGGTAATGTGAAATTTTACTGTTCAGCTATTTTGGGTTCGACTAAAAGTATAATTCTCCACAATGCAAAATAAATATTATATTTACAGACGATATGGATTACAATTTGTTTCGAACAGTAGCACAACAAATAATTAAAACTTTCCTAATTTTGTTTTGATCGTCACAATATGCACTTATTTTATTTAGTCGGTATTCGGTATTTTTTGGTTTCAGACTGGGTGGGAATAGTGTCGATTTAATTACATTGCACAAATACGCTTGTTCCACTTACCATCATAAATTTTTGATCCTCGAATTGATGATCATTGCTTCTGTGTAGGATATGCATTGGTATTGTTGTGTGGCACTTTTCTATTTTGGATTATGTCTAGGTATTACAAAATAATAGCAGCAACTATACCAGTGTATTATATTTATATGGTATTAATAATTGTATGTTGGTGTATATGAATATGATTGTATGTATATTTGTATCTACGGATGCAAAATATCACAACGACACATTCTTCTTATTTCTGCTCACAGTGTATACAGTTTTTGCTGGAATCACTAAGAATATGCGTTATTACTGTCTGGAGTTGTCGTTCGAAATTGAGAGGAGCTGGTTAAACAGGTACGCTTTTTCGCTTATCTAAAATTGTTGTTGTTTCTACTATATTTTTGTATTTTACATTGATTGTGACGGAAATCGAAAATATGTTTAAGGCAACTGCGTGTGGGACGTTGATGGGACCGTTTGAATGCAAATTGAAATTACATGTAGAACGTATACATGCCAAAATTTTAGGGCTTGTGTTATTCTATTCGTTTGTTACTCTAAATCCTTTTCAAGGTTAATTGAAACCGAGTGTGAACCAATATTTTTTTGTTTTTGTTAATACTTTATGTTGGCTTTATTTCCTTCGGCATATTTCGGAGGAGTACACGGATTTGTTTGTTTTGGTTTCGTGACAAGTGTCGCAAGCGTATTCTTTGCTTATGCCAAGAGGGCAGTCTTTAAGAATGATTTTGGTTGATTGTTTTATTTCGGTTGCTGTTATGTACCGTATGATTTTATTTCACTGATTCAAAAACACAACAGACATGAAAGATGCGATAGCGATGATGATACGAGCCGAGACCGAAATGCCCTTGCGCAGCCACAGACGGTAGTTTTCGACTGAAGCACAGTTTTCTGGTTGGACGCTAAAACCTCCAGGGTATGTAAGCGAACGCAGTTTGAAATGTTTGCTGACTGCCGAACACTCACACTCTCGCAGATAGCGACCGAAAAAGACTTACACTAACGTACGAACCGGTGCATTTGGGCAGGGAAAAATCAATGAACAAGGCTACACACACACACACACTCACAATGTAAATACCTTCTTGGGGTTTAAAGCGGTGGTAGTTTTTATATCTAATAAGGATGAGAGAAAACATACGCACATCTCCTTGCAGTGTTTAATATTTGAGAGAGGGAGAGAATTTGAGATAAAATTTCCAAGAGAGAAAAATATGCTTACATTTTATTTTCTCTTAAATCAAATGCTTAAATAAAACATTTAAATTGTATATACATGCAATATATATTTGTTTGGTCATTCCGTTACTAATTCACCGTAATAATAGTTTAAAATCAGAGCATATAATACACTTCTGAGTACGTTATTATTTAACTGACAATTGTAAAAAAGAAAAGACACAAACCACTACAATACAAAAAATTTGAAGAGACTATAAAATATTTTGTCACTTTTAGATTCCAAATATATTATTTAATGATTCTTTTTATTAACACTGTAACACATTTCCCAACTTGAAAATCTTGAACCGTCAAACCGTAAAAATCTAAAAGCTCATGATGGTAGAAGAAAAAACTTTGCTTCGTTTTGAATTATGAGCTAATATTTAAGATCTACATATTTTGCTTTGAGATGAAATCGAAAAAACAACAATGTTAACTCAAAATGGCACAACTGTCAAAAAAACATTTTCGAAGTTTTTTTTTTAATTTTTGCACTGGGTTTAGAACTTGCTATTAATTCGACCAAAAATATATGACAGTATAGACTTTGTGAGACTATAACCATGTGAAAAGTTGGGTTTGGCTTTTTTATTCAAAACTCAGCCAGGTGTTTTCTTCTACCATCATATTTCAGTTTTTGGTGGTTCCGATTGGTTCAAGATTTTAGTGCTGCACAGAGTAATTTCTTATTCCAAATACCAGTGAAATCAAAATTATGTTCGAATATAAAAAAAATTCGAAATAAAAACACAAAAGAATATTTTACGATATGTGCGGAAAGACCAATAAAATTAAAACGATAGTACAATATTCTTCAAAACAAAGTTAAAAAAAAACTTTTATTTATATCAAATTATCTGGGATAATTCTCTCAATTTCAAGTTAAAACTTTTAATAAATAAGTTAATGCAGAACCTACAAGAATCAATTTCTTTAATTTTTCTCTTCGGGAACATAAACTCTTCGTCTGTTCCCATACTGGAAGAAATCATACTGTTGTTTACTACGAGAACAATTTTTCCTTTATGATATCGAAAAAATTGTAAAAACAAGTAGAAAAAAATTACAATTCACCCTTAATACTTTTATGTAACATTTTAAGAATACTATCAGTCGTAAAAAAA
This sequence comes from Musca vetustissima, assembly GCF_032173495.1. NCBI lineage: Eukaryota > Metazoa > Arthropoda > Insecta > Diptera > Muscidae > Musca > Musca vetustissima. The sequence goes on from NW_026880211.1 coordinate 173,070, forward strand.
GTTGAGACTTTTCTGCAGTGTTCAGTTCAGTTTTTAGTTCTGCAGTATCTACTTTTATAGTCATTAAATTAATATTTAATTACTATTTGACTATGCCTATTTTTTACTTTTTTCCTACTTCACTTATCTAATTTGAAAATAAATATTAAATAATTCGAAATATTAAATCGGCAAAAACATATCGCTGGGTGAACATGCAAAGGCAATAAATCCATATTTTACAATTTTACAGTTGAGACATAAACCAGCCAGCGACATGTAATAAATTGGACCTAGCGAGATAATTGTAGATTTTTTTATTAAATCTATGTATTTTTACTTATTGAACATGTCTGTATCATAATCTCAATTTCTAAAAAAAGTGGACTTATTGCCTTTTCACGCTAAGCCAGCGATATGCAAAGTTAATTCAACAAAATATGTATGTATAATATAATATCTCAATAGATCAATGGGGAATATCCGTGTACTTTGACAATATAAATCGGTTTTCCCCTTTTAGCAAGCACAAAATAAAAGTCTTCAATGTTTAACTTGTTTGTTATCTAAATATGAATGTGGCTTAATAGCTCTCTTGAATTTGTATTTTACTCTCGGTGCACATCACTGCAATAGATGAACATAGTCAGGGACTACTGTTAAGATCTCTTACTTTGTCCATATATAAGAGAGCATGTCCATCTCTCTTAAAAACTCACGATTAGGCCGAGTAATCGTGTTTCTGTCATTGGCATGCTTTGGCATTGTTACTCGTTTAATCTTGTTGTTTACGTATGTATGTGTAATGTACATGTGTTAGTCATGAAGTAGTGTGGTGTTGTAGATACCGGACTCTCTCGCAGCCATTTATATTTTTATTCACAAGCCACACCTCCCTTGCTCATTACATACCGAGGGGTTGTACCAAATGGAGAACTATGCCGGCATGTGAAAGGCACACACAAAGTCGTTCGTTCTTCGTTTGTTTGTGCTACCGATCTATTTAAACTGCACAAGAATCACCCCGACAACATGACATCCAAGGCATGCCCTTAAGGAAGGAGGCGCTCGCTACTGGCTACAATTCAGGCAATCGCACAATATGACACCGTGGCTGGATGTTTTGTGTTTTACATAAGCACTGGATTTTTTCATAGATTCGCAGTCACACATACATGTACAGATATATACAGCATGGATGGACGCGTACCATCATTTTTGCATCTTGAATCATGAGACGTGGTACTTTGCCATGTTTTAATCCTAAGTAAATATTAAACTCATACTCATTCATTTCAGCAAATAAAGATTCATACGTATAATGAAAGCAATGCATACTTATCTACTCTGATATGTATGTACATGAATATGAATTCATTCTACCCTCATTTTCGGATATCCAACTAAGGGACGTTAAATAATTAATATAGATTGTTCTCGGCATGCAGTTCTCCCTGAAGAAATTTAATGGGACTTTATACTGTAAACATTTAACAGATATATTGTGTTTTATTAAAAAATATAAGGCTCGTACCTAAATTCAATCAATATTACCCAAATACGCATTGCGTATCAAAATATAAACATATACAGTGCGTACTTTGGATTTTTTGAACATAGAATTCCGGTCACGGAAAAATTTGTGTCTGTATAAAAGTAAACATTTTTCGATCAATTAAAAAAATATTTTCATCGATGTTTGCCGTTATAATTTACACACATGTAAATAAGGTCCTTGCGTATATAGGTAATACGGACATTCAACCAACTCTATAACGGTGAGAAGGTGGGTATTTTAGTAAGCAACTCTTTAAATTAGGTTCGACCCCCACATTCAAATATTTTCGAAGAACCCAGAATATATTGATGTAGGGTTTTAAATTTTGACCATAATATTATTTGTAAGTAAATCAATGGTCATCCAGCTAAATAAGGGGTTTTCAAAACTAGTAATAATTCAAGTTACATCGTAAAAAAGGAATAATTGGCATGTCTATTTTAAAAGATTTGTAATTATATTAAAATTAAAACTAATTTAATATTATTATGAAGTATTTGTTTTTCTGATATTTTTCGATTTTGCATTTAGAAACCAAAAAATCGTGGTTTTCTGTATTTAGTTAAATTGGCATTATTACCGAGGGGAACATAAAGTTAGAAGTACAGCTCATTGAAGTGTCTACGACATGTGGAGTAAAATTACCCTTTGTATGAAATGTATGCCCGCATATTTTAGTGTTACCAAAACTTTATTCGTATTTTTGTTTTTAAATTTAGCTTTATAAATTTGAATATTTTTTTCATGAACATTTATGTATACCAATGCGTATTTATCAGGCATGTCACAGATTCCGATCGAAATGGTTTAAATTTCATGTTTCCATTTCCATTGGTTGTTTTACCTTCTCCAGATTGCGATCGATTCGATGAATTCGAAACTTTTTCTTATTTTAAATATTCATTAATTTTCTTAAAAATGCAAACGTGATTTTGAGTATTTCTTTATTTCATTTTTCTATTTTTGTTTAGTATATTATTCGTAATTGTAAGGCTCGTATCTCATCTTTATAGGGTTTGTTGAACGTCCGCATTACTCAAATACGCAAGGACCCTTTTTATTGTGTGTCAATTGAAAAAGGCGAAAATGGATGAAAACATTTCCTTATTTACATTTTTCATTTATTTTAAACAAAAAATCCAAAATACGCGTTGTCAACGTTGAAAGTTTGCAACTTTATATTTTTATATGCAATGTGTATTTTGGTAAAATGCATGCATTTAACTTTTGAGGTGAATAAGATCATACACATGAATTTAAAGTTTTATTTTTTTTAATTATTAATTTTGGTTTGAAGAAAAAAGTGTTTTCACGAAAGAAATTTGTGGCAATACTTTGGTAAAAGGTGCATTTATTAATGATTCAGTATTATCAATTGTATAAATTTTCATTGATCTTGTAATTTTAATGGATCAAACATTAAATTTTAACAATCTTGTTATATTTATGGTAAATAAAGCCTATGGCGACTTTGGATTTATAAAACGGTGGGAATTCTCGAATCCATATATAACTAAACAACTATTAGCAATATATTCCGATAAAATCGAATCCATGCAGAAACAATTTCTACTTTTTGCAGTGGAAAAGTAGTTTTGTGTACCCATCTTACACTAGCAGGTTAACATTAATTATATTGCCTACATTAAAAGGTAGACGTATTATGTTTAACAAAATGATGGTAGGGGAGACTGGGGCACCTTCGGCACTTTTTTTTAGAGCTCTATATCTCAGTACCTACTCAACATATATAACTACTTTATGGCTGATTATTGTCCTCGGACACTTAATTATAAAAAATAGTACCAAAAAGATGTAAAAAAATAGTATTAGTTAAAAAATTTTACAGTTTAGTAAAAAAAGTAAAATTCGCCGAATGTGCCCCAACCCGGGGTAGCTTCGGCATTTGATGGGGCACATTCGGCACCATAGTCATAGCCGGGTAATTGTCATCGCTATCAGTCTGGTTGAAATTCTGATCCTCTAAAGGCTCTATTTGGTTTTAATACGCCACACAATGTTTGAATTATAGGACTTTATTTTCTAGCGGCGGACGTTTACATCTCAAGGTCGCACACACCATCAGAAATAGGGGGTTTCTATCGCATTTTCGTCAATACAAGCACGTTTGATCTTATATATGCAATTTCAGACCATATTAAAGGATTAGTTTTAAAGACAAACTCAAAAACATTTTAAGGAAATAATATTGCACAATCTGTATATGGCCGAATGTGCCCCACGAATGTACCCCGAATGTACTTTTTATAGTTTTTTTTTAATTTTTTTCGATCAGTTTAGTAAAAACATTATATTTTTAAATATTTTTATAATAATACACATCGTAGTTAACCACTTTCTAATAATATTGTCTTAAAAATTTAAAAAGTTTTATACACGAAATACTTACGAAATGGAATTGAAATATTACAGAAACATCTATACAAATACAAAACCCCATGTATCTAAATAAGCTTATTAGCTAGAAATTTCAAACTTTGTGTCAGTTATTTATTTCGATATTCGATACCTATGTATCGAAACTAGTGATGTACGGTGAGAGCTTCATATCGAAAACGCGATTGCCGAAGGTGCCCCGATGCCGAAGGTGCCCCAGTCTCCCCTACTAAAAATAATAAAAACTGAATAGATCGAATCAAATTTGGTGTACCTCCCACACAATGAGTCTTGAAAATTTTATTTTTCTTGCATATAAAATCGTTTATATTCAGTCAATATCGATTAATATTAACAGTTTACTTTTAATTTCGACGAAGACAGTAATAAGTGTTGAAATTTAGCTGTTGATCATTCTTTCTGAATACCAACCATACCTAAGGATTGTATTTTTATTAATAACAACATATTTGATACATTTTAGTCACTACATATGTTACTAATTTGTCTGATTATCAGAATATACATCATGAATATATAAAATATTGTCATCCCAAATGTAGTTCTTTCCATGTTATAATTTCGGGCATTTTATTCTGATTGTAATATAAAATACTGAATACAATCCTTATTTGACTCGGATCTACCAAGTTATCAGGTTACTCCTAATTATTTTGTGGCATGACTCGATAGCATATCCAACTACGTTAACTATATTTTTTCTGTATGAACATTCCGCAAAGCTAGTGCTTGTGCGTCCTCTAAATTTAGATAATAATTTTCTAAAGAAGTCCCAAATTATTCGTTAAATAAGAACACTCTTTAAATTTACCAAGTCTAACTCAGATGCTGCCATGTAAAAGCAATATTTTAATTGAGAACGGCTGGACCGATTTGACTCAAAATTTCTTTCAGTTGTCGGTAATTACGGTGGGAAGGTTTTTATGAAAGAACATTTTGAGAAAAATCCGCGAAAATCTTGCAAAAATTATTTTTAAGAAACTGCTGGACCGATTTGTCTTAAAGTTTCTGTTAGTAGTCTGTAATTGAAGTGGAAAGGCTTTAACGTAGGAACATTTTGAGAAAACTTTTTAAATAAGAAACCGAGAAGAGAGAGTAAGATTAATCACTATCATTATTTGCTCACGTTTTCCATAAAATCAAGATTTATTTAGTTTGAAAATATAAGTTATGTTATGTGAAGCAATTTGCATGGTGAAAATGTGAAAATGTTCTCAAATAAAACACAGTAAGACATGGTAAAGTAAAGAATAAGCAGTTCCATTATGTGGAGCCTATACCAAAAAATATACCGGCAATTATGAGGGAAGTTTCTTAAATGGAAATACTTTCCACTTTACTTAAAATCGGATAAGCATGCTCAAAAACGCACAATAATGGAACAAATTGTTTTGAACTTATAAATACAACACATATTCCATGTGATATCTGGGCCACTGACCGAAACTTGATCGGAATATTTTTGAGAAAATTGCCAATACATAGACATATGTTTTTATGTTTTACTAAAAACGAAAAGTCTATCAAAATATTTAATATAGTCCAATGATGTTAGTAATTCGCTATATACGATTACAAATACGCCAACAAAATACGAAGGAATTATTGAACATGTTCTTATATTTATTTATACATTTATATTGGAATCCTACATGGCACTATAGGTAATTTGCCCTGTTTTTGAGGCAAAAATTAATAACAGCGGTGTTAAACGACTTTTTGACTTTTTAAATGATTTATATGTACAAGAAAGAGAAAACGCATATTTCCACAGTAGAAACCGGATATAACGGACAACGGTTATAAGCAACTACACATATAACGAACAAAGCTGATTCTTTCTGAGATGTTTTCATTAGTTTTCTTACACACAACAAACGATTGAAAACCCCGCGATTAGATTTTTGAAGGAAAATTATTACAATGTTGCATGTTTTTGCAGAATGCATTAATAACGATTAATTCAGTTCCCATTTATACTCTTTAAATTTGTTAATATGTAAAAGTGCGATAAAACCATGCTTATTACAGGCGAACACAATTATGGTAAACACTGGATATAATGACCAACATCTTTTTCATAAGTCCATTTTTTATTTTTAATCAATGCTGAAAACAAGTAAATTTTTGATGGTTTTCATTCTAAGGGGAACTCAAGCCCGCCATTTCCTCTTCTCCACTTTTTAGATTTTTTCTCATAATCTTTCCTTCGACAACATATTTCAGGTTTAAGAGTCACGTTATTTATTTTGTAATCAAAATTCGTGTGTATTCGTTTTTTCGCGGAAAAGTTCTTCCTATCTTCCTATGTCATTCGGTGCATCTTGACAAATGCATGCAAAATAACCTAATTTCCTATTTTAATTTGACGTATTTTCGTCCATATTGTGGTTATTGCCAACTTTACTTGCGGGGACGTTGTAAACAACAATATGTTTCCTTACTTTTATTTCTTTCATCAAAGCAAATATTGAAAATATTATTGTTTTTATTCTGAAGTTCCTTACAAAAAACTGATATATCTTGAAAAACGCAAAAAATCGCAATTTGAGACCTATTGGAATCAATTTAGAAGGATTAGCTACGATTTCCACCGCTTTTAAGACACTTTTTGACATGTTTTCTTTTTATTGCCACCAAAAAAGATATTATTTTCCAAAATTGAAAAATTGACTTTTTGCCTAAAAAACTGTCCAAATTACCTATAGTGCATGGAGGTAATTCCGCATTAAATGCTGTTTGTGTCTAACTTATATGTGCCTTTATGGTTCCTCAAATATATTTTTTAAAGATGTGAAAAATGTTTGCATGATGTATTGACTTGACCGATTTCACTCACGTTTTCCTTCGGGTGTTTGTAATTGCATTGGGAAGGTTTTTACGAAGAACATGTTGAGAAATACATCAAAAAGTCGGGAAATTGGAATAATCGAACGTTGTGTTTGTTTATAACTCAAGAATGTCTACACCGATTTTGACCATTCAAAGGTCTTATAAATCGTATGTGGTCAGAATAGGAAAATATGTAAACTAATTTTGAGATTCCGCCAAAACAAATATATTAAGTAATACTTACAATTCCCCAATGTTTGTATCGAGCTTTAATGGTTTAATAAATTGTTGTTTTTTAAGAGGTAAGGTTTTTTGACTTAGTTAGATCAAAACTTCTAATTTCATAAAATATGTGTATGTTTTAGTACTAATAATGCAAAAATAAACATCGACGAAAATAATGGTAATGATAGCATTATTAGTATTCCCGTCAGATATTTGAAGTTTTGTCTTATTCTCTTCAAAGCCCAAGCTGTTGGATAAGAAATCTCATTTTCATATTTGTCAAAAAAGTGTATTATTTTTTCAACAATGCTTCATTTTTGGCCGACAACTTGAAGTTTAGATGTGGACCTATGTAACCTTAAACAACAACTAAATCAAGTGTTAAATTGAAATCAAGTTGTTAAACAATGTGAGGATATAACAAATCCGATTACAAAATTTCACGATTTAGAGTTAAGAGTAAAACTGACATTTACAATTTAAAGAATGTATACGGCGTCAACATTGGCCAACTTTTTCCCCTTAACTGTCAATAACTATAAATCGAATATATAGCAAACATGTACAAATCTATAACGGCATTAACAATTTGTTTAAAAATGAAATATACCTATAACTGAGCGGAAACCACTAAATTTCTATGCCAAATCTAAAATTTTTCGAGTTATATACTGATTTCAATATAAAAATAAAAAGGACACTTGGACATGAACAAAATGATATTGTAATTAAGAGTCCTTAAAGAAGGGACAAATAAGATAATGTAAAAAATGTAATGTAAAAAAACACATTTGGTGGAATAAGTTCTAACAAATTATAAACTGTCATGTGCTTGGGCCTGTATTGTGGTACCAACTAATACTTTTTATTGGTATAAACTTAGTGGCAAACGTTTTTTTACCAACCTTATATTGATGCAATATTTATAAGGCAAAAAAACGTTTGCAGGGTCAGCTAGTAGGTTATAAATTTTATTTTGAATTTCAACACCTTAAGGGGACCCCCCCCCATTCTCGTAGTCAACAATTTTTATGCTTTAATTCGAATCTACACTAATTCAAGAATGTCCCTACAAAATTTCAAGTGAAAATCTCAAGAACTCTTGAAGATATAGCCGATTTATTGTGACACGATCAAGTGACGGCTAAAGGGCTTCTCAAACTTTAAACGCGTTTTTCTCTTTTGCGAATGGCGGGCATGATAACTCAAAAACTAATAACCCAATCGATTCCAAATTTTTACACGTTTCTCTGTGAGTGTATAGCTATCGTATGAACTAGGATAAAGCCAATCGGTGAAGATCTTCCTTATTTTTTAACCTGGTTTTTGGTCAAAAATCGGCGATTTTCCAAAAATATTTTTTCAAAGGTTCGCCATTTTGTTAATTTTAGACCGAAGTCAATAATCCTAGTTCATACGAGAGCCAGACATGTACTCTTTCTAACACCGTTGGAATTTTCAGATTCCGATGTTCCAGTGAGGAGTTATCATGCCCGCCATCAAAAATGAGGACTTTTTTTAATTACAAACCAGTAAGGAAAGTAGTAAAGTCGGACGGGGCCGACTATATGATACCCTTCACCACTATGGGTATATTAAACAGGACTATTAACATGAAATTGGATGAAATAAAATATGTGATATTTATCTAAATGTGAATCTACCTAGTTTTATCCATAAAGTATGTAAATCGACTTCAAACAAACATAAATAGGTTATCCGTTGGGCTATGTCTGTACTTCTACAAAACGCAACTACGTAATTCTATGCTCAATTTTGTAAGTTGTGCAAAATTTCATGTCAATTTGACTAACTGATGAGTTTGATGCCCAATTTGCTTGAAATCGGGCGAAAATATATGTGGAAGCTCTACCCAAATATTAAGCGATTTCAAACAAACTTGTCACAGGTTACCCAAATATTAAGCGATTTCAAACAAACTTGTCACAGGTTAGGTTATACTAATTTCAGAACGTTTTGTTCCTATCAGCCTATTGGTTCCTTGGTGCGTCAATCAATCTAAAATCAATCTATAATAGAACGGAGCTATATCTAAATCTGGGCCGATTTTCACGAAACAAGGCAGACATCACTCAAGGCTCAATTCAGTACGTTATGCCAAATTTCGTGCAAATCGAAGGATATATAGGGACTTTGGTGCACCATTTACATGAAATCGGACGAAACTATATATGGGAGCTATATCTAAATCTTGACCTATTTTCACGAAACTTGGCAGCCATCATCCTAGACCTAAATGATTAGGCTGTACCAAATTTCGTGCAAATCGAAAGATATATAGGGACTTTGGGGCACCATTTACATGAAATCGGACGAAACTATATATGGGAGCTATATCTAAATCAGGACCGATTTTCATGAAACTTGGCAGACATCATTCTAGGCTCAATTAAGTACGTTATGCCAAAATTCGTGAAATTCGAAGGTTAATAGGTACTTTGTGCACCATTTTCATGAAATCGGACGAAACTATATATGGGAGCTATATCTTTATCTGGACCGATTTTCTCGAAACTGGGCAGACATCATTCTAGGCTGAATTCAGTACGTTATGCCAAGTTGCGTGCAAATCAAAAGATATGTGGGGACTTTGGGCCACCATTTACATGAAATCGGACGAAACTATATATGGGAGCTATATCTAAATCTGGACCGATTTTTACGAAACTTGGCAGACATCATTCTAGACCTAAATGATTAGGCTGTACCAAATTTCGTGCAAATCGAAAGATATATAGGGACCGTTTACATTAAATCGGTTAAATATATATATGGGAGCTATATCTAAATCTGAACCGATTTTTCCCAATTTCAATAGGGTTCGTCCTTGGGCCAAATAAGTGACCTATGCTAAATTTCATCCAATTCGGATTATAAATGCGACCTGTACTTTGTTTACAATTTTACATCGACAGACAGACGGACGGACGGACGGACATGCATAAATCGACTCAGAAAGTGATTCTATGCATATTCTCAAAAGGAACCATGTGTCTATTTCGTTTCCTTTTGCCTGTTACAAACATATGCACAAAGACATAATACCCTGTACCACAGTGTGGTGAAGGGTATAAAAACAACAACAAAACAATAACAAAATTTGTTTGTAAATTATTTTTCTTCTCTTTTAAATATTCAAATATATATGCGCTAAGTTACAAACCTCAACAAGCATTGGTATTGATTTACCAGCCCTTTGAAAATCTTGAAAAATTAAAATCGAGAATGGGAGGGGTTCCCTTAAGTCAAAAGAGTGAGTTTTGGCAAGACTCATTGCAATTAAATAACAAATATAAAATTAATATAAGCAAAATTTCTTAAATTTTAATGAAAATTTTTGTTATAAAACATTTTCAAGAATGGATATATGTAAGATATTTGAAATTCATAGTGCTTGTTTTAATTTTAATTGTTGGCGATGGGTGTCGAAAGTATTGAAATGCAGTTCACTAAGGTGTAATGCAGTGTCTACGTCTATATTTATGTACAATAATATATATCAGAGCTACATCTAAATCTGAACCGATTTTACCAATAGGGTTCGTCTTTGGTCCAAATAAATGAGCTGTACAAAATTCCATCCAAATCGGATCATAAATGGGACCTGTACGTTATTTACAATTTATCGTCAACAGACGGACGGATAAATCGAAACAGAAAGTGATTCTATGCTTAATAAACACAAATATGTTATAATTATAAATTCACCTTTTAATAAATAGACAAATCTTTTTTATTTTCTGTAGCCTGTATAATGCGAGTATATTTTGCTACTTTCGTCTGATGGTCATTATAGGATACTAGTCCATGCAACTAAATTCATTTTGGAAATACACAGATATGGAACAAAACTCAAATTCATACATTTGAGTGCTGAAATGAAAACTTAACAGACATACATTTTGATTGAAACATTCCTGATATCCAGGGGCATATTTAACAATCACGAATTACCGCAAGGCAATGTTAGGCAGAATACTTGAGGAACAGTGTGCCAGGATTCATTTCAAACAATATTGTACTTCGGTAAGCATAGCCAGGTAATACACGTGTACTATTCACATCCATGGTATATTCAATTACAGTGTAGTTGTAACCGAATAGCGAATAGAAAGAAATGCGTATAAGTCTGTTTGTTGATGTGCAATGTGTGTTAGCGGACGAATGTTAACTGATATTTATTTTGATAAATACTATTTAGTACCATCGATTTGATAATCGATGGTACTAAAATAATCTGAATCACTCCTCTAGAGTTTTTATTTCAAATGTTTATTTTTTTGTAGTTCTAGCTATTTGGACATTTGGACATTTATTTTGTATATTAAAGTGATTTTCCGAACGTAGAATAATAAAAGTTGTGGGTACCTCCCATGTGTTTTTAAACTCGAAATGGGGTAAAACAAAGCCTTTAATGCTCTACCTATAATTACATATTTGCTGCTTATCATAAATTGTAATGTTTATAGTAAAATAAGTTCTATGACACTTTTGACACTTTTATCGCTACTATCGCAGAAACGGGAAATAAAAATAAGCAAAAATATACTTAAATATGCCTTCCTATTGGTTTTTTATTATAAAAATCAACCTTTCCATTGCGACAAAAAAAAAGCATTCAAAATACCCTGTTACGTTTGTTTCTATTATTTTTACCGCCACTGTACATAAACATTAAAGGCTCTCTATACTTTCATGCGGGAAATACACCACATTCATTTCGAAAAATAATATCACGAAGAGCAATCAATCATATACAGTGCAAAAGGACGGAACTACAGAAAGAATCGAAATTGAGTTTTTGTTTTATAATTGTACGTTTTATCAAACTACATGGCACACAAAATTTTAGAAACCTACCACCAAAAACTGCGAGTTAATTGAAGAAATTCAAACGGATGTAACTACATCCAAATGTATCACTAAAGTAGTACCGACTTAATATCATCGTATTATCCGTAATGATTCGGACCAGACTAACGCCAAACAAAAGGAGTTATATAAGAATAGCGAATTTATGGAATTATTTTTCCACATAGTATGAACCCAACTTTGCTTGAATAAGTGGAACATTTCAGAAACAAATATAACACTAACTTCAAATGTAGACCATAACTTCATCAAAACCATTATTATTGTATAACCTACACGGAATTTATTACCCTTTTTATTCATTTGCAATGTCCTTTATAACTACTTTAGTCAATACTGCACTGTTTAGATTATTCCTCTATCTATCTATCCTTTTTTACCATAGCAATTAAGTACTACCACATTTTTTTTCACTTCGTATTACAAATACCTTTGGACTTCTCCATTTACAAAGTCTGATAAATGGCATGACTTTCTCTATGCTCCTCTCAGTCTTACGTTTTCGTATGTACGTATAATTGAAGCTTTAAATAAATTGAATATTTCTTTGAAATAAAACCAAATGAAAATTGCATCAATAGACGCTCGACTTCAAGCAGAGACTCTAAGGGCAGAGTAAAACAATTACAACAGAAACTGAAGGTAAACATTTTAAACACGAACGCTCAAAATAAGCAGCAATGATATCAAACCTAAGGCATTGCACGAGTTCTCTCCGGGGCAATGCGTTTATGCCACATCCTTAATAAGATACCCTGGCTGTGATCCACCGAATCCAGCGAATGTACAACAAGGCACGATTGTACATTACTACAAATTGATATTGAACAGCAGCCCCAATGGATTGCAGTGAATGCAGAAAATGGCGAATGATGCCACTGCCACTGGTGGTAGACTCACACCCATCAGCAAAACCAATTTGAGCTTGTGTATGTACAATTGTAGTGTCGGGAATTACGTCTGAGGGGTGGGAGGAAAATAAGCATCGAAGATGGGGTCATGAAATGAATTCGATATCTAAGAGAGTAGTTCCAGTAATTATGGAACACACACACAAAAATGCCAATCCACTGCTTGATTAAAGCTGCATTGCAATTTTTCAACGATGCAGTTAATAGTCGCCTTGGTCGCTTTGTCGTGACTTTATCATAAATTTTGGAATATTTCATTATGCAGATGTGTATTGGCTACTACCAGTAACAATGCATCTAATAATTGCGTTAAAAGTACAAAACCACAAAAGAAAAAAAAAACGCCGATGTGAATATAGATTCGTTTCTTGTAAAAAATATGAAATAATAAAAGAGCTTATGTGCGTTTGTATAGTTGTGTTTTTGTGTATATTGTATCTCGATGTGTATATATTTCTCAATAGATGTTGGATTCGCTTGTTTATAAATAGAAATTCTGTAACATTTTCTCTCAATATTGTCTAAAATCTCTACTGTCAAAAATAGAGCGTAAGATAATAACGAAAATATTTATACACAGAATATTAAGTGTTAAAATTTAAATATAGAATTTAAAAAGAACTGTTATCATATATAGAACTAGCGGGCCCCGAAATACGAATATGTTTATTCTATAACCGAAGCCTTTATTTTAAGAACTTCATATACGCAACTTGGTATGCTCCCAACCAATTACAGTACAGTTACAGGAATATTCTTCCATTAACCTCGGATTTGCTGCCAAAGGTCGTCCCGATATAAAGTCCTGTGTACGTGCCAGTTCTGACGCAATAATCTTAATAATAAATAGATTTTGTGGTTGTTTGTTATGTCTTATATTTTGTTAAATGTACCCTATTATTAATAATCTCGTGGACTGTACCAGAAGATTAGAATTTGTGAATTGTGACGATTAATTTTCATAATCAAATAATTTGAAATCATTTTATATATTTATTTGTCACTACAAAGCCAGATTAATTGCTTGAGCAAATTAAGTTAGACAATTTTGTGGTAAAGAGAATTCTTGAATTTGTCTATTGAGAGACACAAATACTTATTCGCCATAGAAATCGCCCTCCATGCAAAAAATGAGCTATACCTTACACTTATAACTGGAACACTGTCGTTTAACTAATTCACTTGTTTACTAACCAACAAATTAACCTGTAAAAACTTTATAACTTGGATTCCCAGAACAAAACTCTCCTAAATTGGATAATTGTATTTATTAACGGTCGTCTGGACAACCATTCGCAAAAGTAAAAACAAAAACTAACTTAATAGGCAAGCAAACTGTATATTGTCAACTCCTATCAAAGAGGACTTTTTATTTAAAGTTTGAAATTAAATTTCTAAACATTGAAGATTTGTATGTTTTCAGGTATGTAAGATTCCTTGCTCATTTCCTTTGTGATTTTCTTCACTTACTTTTCTGCTGGGAAAACGTAGTCAATGTTGTTAGATTGTAATGTTTCGTGGACATTTGTTTTTCGTGCCTTGAATGGAGTTGTTTATGCTATAAGTTGAGTCACATATTAACTATCATTATACATATATCATATATTTTATCTGTTTTCATTGCGGGATTTTAAAGAAAGATATTGGTTTATTTGACCGCAGCACAAAGTTCACGACCGCGGCCAAAAATGGCCAACTTCCTCGGAGGACAAATTTATTGATGAGAATAGATAGAAAACACTCCGATTAGAATAAATATGAGATTTGGTATTGATACGTCAAATAATTTGTCTATACATTGTTAACAAACTGTTTTTTTACCTTTTTTTAGAATTGATAGAAAACACTCCGATTAGATACGATTGGTCCGATCCGATTGATACGTCAAATAATTTTGTCTATACAAGGGTTAAAATCTGATAGTTGTTGACAAACTGTTTTTTACCTTTTTTCGAAAAATGGGTACTTTTTTCTAATGCTAAAATCTTTGAATGTTTAAATTAACGGTTATTATAAAAGTGCTTATTTTGTTTGCTTGGTATGTTAAAAACTAGGATTCACTTTTGTTTTTTATGTAAAGAGAGACTATATGGTCTTTACAGCTATCCACACATGTAGTACTTAATTCATAAAATTTGTAAAGCAAATTTTTAAATTAGTGGAGTAGAACAAAAAATAGTAAAAAAAGTATCGTCTTAATTCTTTTTTATTTGAGTTGTGAAGGGTTTTTTTTTCAACATGCAAAAGAAGTTGTCTGTGGAGACTTGCGGACCTAAACGTTATTTACGTTTTTTAGTGATCACCTTATGAAAAAATATGGCATATTCAAGAAATAGTTAGAAGTTAAGGATCGAATATGTTATGCATACCATTAAAGAAATTATTGAGGGCCAAATGGGAAGTAGAAGGACTGATTGAAAACATAGCAATCATACAATATTTTACGTAAAATTTGCAATGAATTGGAAAAAAATTTTATCGGATGCGGATATATAGTAGAATTAGTATTAAAGTATTGCTTTTACATGGTTTCTTTCAATTGGATTTCGTCAGTTTGAAGATTATACTTATTTAACGCATTATTTAGTCATTCTTTAGGAAAATTATAATCTAAATTTAGACAACGCAATTACATTACCTTTACGGAAAGTTATTACAGAAAAGTTTTCGTTCATGGCATTGGAGATGTATAGTACAGTGCATTACCTTTGGAGTGACATTCACAAGATGCTATCAAGTCATGTCACAAATAATTAGGAGAAACTCGAATATTTGGAAGAGCCGAGTCAAATAAGGATTTTATTCAGTATCTTATATAACAATCAGACCTTGTTATATCTTTGAACAGTCATAATATAAATGCCCGAAATTAGTTGTCAGTTGCTTTATGAACCTAAGTATATATAAATTGCCAATTTTCATTGAATTTGGTTGAAAATTGCAGATTTTATAGGCCAAAAAGGGTGAAATTTTCAACACCCACTATATGGGAGCTATACCAAATCTTTTGAGGTCCTCGTTTGTATAAGGAATAATTTTATTTTAAGTAAAATGTTTTAAAAATAGATATTTCCCTTTAAAAGTTAGAGAATCTTTACCAGTACAACACTGTTCGCAGACTACGTAGGAAACCTTTGTCTGAATAAAAAGTATTTTACAAAAATGTATATACGTTTTGTAATATTATTAAGAAGTGATTGAAAACATTGTTTTAGTAAAATTTAATTTTTAATTTTTTATGCTCGATCCATTTTTGTCAACTTTTTTATTTGAAAAAATGTTTACTAATTAGTTTAAAAATGAAGGCATTCTCGAGACATTTAACAAAAATATAAATATAATGCATTTAATGTATTGGTAAAAAATGTTTTATATAATTTCTATTGTCTACTGTGTTCCCCTACTCAAATTGTGGTAGAACTTACCAAATTTAATTAATAAAAGATTAATGCTGGTATTTGAACAGATCTATTGTATAGAATTGGGCGGGTTATGATTTTATAATTTGTCACAATAATCTCACAGTGCAATCGTAGAATTGTATTTTTTCGAAATAAAGTTAAACATTACATATATTTAATTAACATTTAACAAATTGGATGTAAAAGGGAACCACACCACACTGTGGTACAGGGTATGTATTTGTGCGCATATTTGTAACAGGCAAAAGGAAACGAGATAGGCTCATGATTCTTTTTGAGAACATACATAGAATCACTTTCTGAGTCGATTTATGCATGTCCGTCCGTCTGTAGATGTTAAATTGTAAACAAATTACAGGTCGCATTTATGAGTGTACAGTACAGTATAAAATACATTTATATAACACACTTTTTATTAATAGACACACTTTATATTAATAGACACACTTTATAAAGTTTTGAAGACATTGTTTTATGTGTGAAGTCATTAAAATTGAATTGTATTAATTTTAAAAAGAAAACACAGTTATAACACGTAAAATTAGAAACGTTCGTGTAAAATTTTTGGCATTTATTGTGATTTTTAGTAAGATTCCTTTTTATGGAATTTGCAACAAATGATTCTATATTTTAAAAAAAATTAGTTATTTGTACAAAATGTTCTCATTATTTCAAGGTAATCTACAACTTCTTTTAAAATAACTTTTGGTTGTTTACAATGAGAAACTTCAACAGTGGATACCTCATCATGAATATTATTACAGTATTTTTCGGTTAATTGGTTTCCACGCTTAATTGAACCACATGATGGGTCAAAAATATTTCATTTCATAGTAAGCGGGTTCGGATAATTGGTTCCTCGGTTAATTGAACAAAAATTTGTGCAAATTTTGATGTGCAATTAACCGAAAAATACTGTATAACATTCTTCAACACATTTGTCCGAAACCACATCGTCCAAAATATCTGCAACATTTAACATTCCATAGCAAATCAGTTCGTCATCACAATTCTGATATTATGAGGAAAACGGCCAGCCACCGCCGCATTCTAGCCACGTATTTCATTAAACCATATATTTTTAGATTATACGAATTTTAAGCATTTTTAATTTTGGAACTAATTTTTATTATTTTATAAACTGTTTATTTGTCTACTTTGTATTTGGCGCTCAATTGTCCACATTTCATTCCATTTTCTTCATAGTCTTTTTATATTTTCAATTTTTTCTCCATACTACCATTTTCGCAACTTCTATGAATTAAATCCGTTCAATTTTTGACATTCGCAAATGTTGCAAGAAATATAAATGCCATGCCAGTTTAAAATATATATAAAACATAGTGGACTATATGCATTTTTTTCTATACAATGTTAGTTTTGTATGCACAGAAAATGTGGCCTTTAAACGAAAATGGACTATTGGCGAAGTGGACTAAAGAGCAAATAATTCGTATGAATTTGGAAAAAAAATAAGTAAATAGTACTGTTTTCGCTTACATCCGTTTTTGGCCTTTAAGCGTAATGGACTATAAACGAAAAGTACTGTATTATTATCATGGACCCTATATAACGTAAGCTATCTAAGGCACATTTTTGGTCATTTGTTCACTCCAAGTGGAACATGAAACGTTAAAACATATCTCTGGAATATACGCGACAAGTAATTCAATATGGCTTAAGTTCTTATAGCTCTAATAAATAATCCAAGTATACAATTTGCAACTCCCTCATTTTGATCCTGAGCTGTCTCTCATTATAATGTTACCACGAGAATATGCTTTTATGTATGTATTGAAAGTTCGTCCATGTAAATGTACACATTTACCTGATTTGTAATATCTTCTGCGACGGGCAATGTGTATAGGTCGGTCTGTCCGTCAGTTTATAGATTAGGCTCAATACAAGTGTATTTCATACGAAACAACGTATTGTTTTCAATCTGCCAATGCCAAGAGATGGGTATAGGAGGGTTAGAATATTCAAATGGAGTAATGTTTTTGAATGTCCCGAGGCTTTTTTGTTCATATTCGTTAAAGTTGCAGATGCAGACAGATTCAAAAATGTGTGCTTCTCCGGCAGTCCATTCGGTCACATTGGTCGTCCCTTGCGTAAGTAATAACAACGCGTGCCTTTGTATGTGTCGGATTATATGAGTGGATGCGGATTCAATACCACAGGAAGAAGTTGTTCTTATTGCTGTCTCTGCTGTTGTTGTCGTTGCGCTGTTCATTACTTGTGTATGTTCGACTCGTCGATATGCAGCAGCATTGGTAAAAAACAGCAAAATGTGTGTATGTATTTCCATCCCCACATTCATCCGTTTAAATTTACTGAAGTAGTGAAGTATGTACTTGCCTCGCATACTCTTCATATTGCCGAAGGGGATGTGTCCTCATAGTTGTTGGTCGATATTTGAAGCAGTTGCAGCAGGCGGATGTTTACGGTAGGTTCGTACTTTTTTAGTTTATCTTTTATTTTGTTTTTATAGTTGTATATTGCACCTTTAATCCGTTCATAGAGATTTAAAGGTATTGGCGAAAACGAAGTAATAAACATGAAAATTGTATATGTACATACAGTTTGCCAAGTAAATGTTTTCGAAAATAAAAAAATGACACAATTTAACAAGCCGAATAACAAATTGGTCCGTCTTGACATATATTCATTTGATCTGAATTTTTAACTGTATATTTTTTTAAATGCAAAACTACAACAGTTATGGGATCGTTTAACTCGGTTGACGTTACATCGGTATGTTTTACCGACTACTTTATTTTGATAGTAAATATTAATTTCGTTTATTACTCAATTTACGAATGAATAATTTTAATTATCGATAATTGGCATTAACTAGTTACATAATCACAATACGGTTTAGTTAATAATCTTCTTCGAAGGCCTTTCTTCTCGATATGCACAAAAATTGATATACCGTAGTTTTAACATATGCAATAAATATATGCGTTAAATACAATAGTCGTTAATCGCGTATTCCAGAAAATTTAACAATATCCTCGTTTTATGCAGTGATTTCACTTACGTGCATGTTGAGGCAGGTAAGGGATTTAAGATATCTGCACATTTGACTTTCCTCCACAGAAATAATTGCAAATGTTATTGTGTAGGTACTCGTAAGTCAAAATACTGTCGAAATCGTTTCCCGAATTTCTGCCCACAGAAAAGATAACCACGAGTTTGAAAAATTCAAACAATTACGTAGTCCTTCGAACTTGGCTCGTGGTTGGAAATAGTAACAGACGTTTTCATCCGGACATAGAATTGTTCACCGAACATAACAAATTTAAACGGCGCAATTAACATGGAACAGGTTTTTTTAATTTTAATAACAAGTCATAGTTTCAAAAAAACTCACGTGAAACTTGAATACCAATATTAAAATATAAATTTTCAAAACAATTACATGACTAACTGTATTACTTTTTAAATAAGCCACTCGCATGGTACAAATATAAACTTATTACAGTAACAAATCGTATTCAGATGATGTATGTTTCAAGAATCACACCGGTGTAGTATGTTTTTATGTATAAAGTCGTAGATTTCATGCACAGCATTGGAATCGAAGCAATATGATCAGCGGAACATCTGCAACTACTTACGTTGAAAAAAAGAAAACAGTTTAATATAGAAAATTATGCATTGATATAGAATCAAGTTACGACGCTGCTTGCAGATTCTAGCCCCTAGTCCACAGAATAACATTCAAAATAGGAAAAGTTTTCCACCGAACATAACAAATTTAATTTTTCGACGACTATTGGCTATTAAAATATTCCTTCGCGTTATAGCTTTGTGATAGGTGAAAAACTCATAAAATCTCTGTTCCAAATTTTTTTTCCGACCCGTAACCAATTTTTTTATAAGGCAATCTTGTTTGTATTTTCCTTGATACAAATTCACTACAAAAGATTATTATAAATGTGACAATTTTTAACATAATAACTTCGTCCGTTAAAACAGTGACAAAATATTTAAATCGAACTTAAAGTATGTCATATGTATATTCAGTGTAAAGGTTACATCTGTACCTATTAGTTAAAATTTATAAAAATAAACCAAAAATTAAAAAAAAAAAATAAATGAAATGAGGCTTGAAAGCAAAAAGTGTTGAAAAATATATACCCCCTCTCCCCTATGTTTTGTAACTGGCAAAAGGAAACGAGAAAGACTCATGGTTCACTTTCTGAGTCGAATTATGCATGTCCGTCTTTCCGTCCGCCTGTCTGTCAATCACTTTCTGTCCATGTTAAATAGTAAACAAAGTCCGCATTTATTATACGAATTGGATAAAAAATTTGGCACAGATCATCGAAAATCGGTTCACAAATTTTCCACAACGTACTGAAGTTAGAATAGCCTAACGTATGTAATTTTTTTATGAAATCGGTTAAGGTTTAGATATACCTCCCATATATAATTCGTCCGATTTTTTGTCTAATGTACACCAAAGAGTTAAAGTATGTCCGATTGACACAACATTATGCGCAACGTATCGTAATGGGTCTGCAATAACGTCTGGTAATTTTGGATGAAATATGTTCAAATTTAGATATAGCTCCTATATATATATATATATTTTTTTTTTCTCCCGATTTTAGGTGAATAGTGCACCAAACTTTTCATGGTTGTTCTATTGACACCAAATTTTGCACAACGTTTTAATGTTAGTATAGCCTAACATGTGTTAAGTTAAGGCGTTAAATTGAACCTAGAATATTGCGTTTTGTAAAAATTGGTTCAGATGCAAATATTGCTCCCATATATATATATATATATATATTCGACTAACTTCATGAGATTGGTATTCAATGTCGCAGAGCGCTCTAGAACCCCAAAATACCGATATTTTTAGTTTTTAGTTGAGACAATTGGTACCCAAAAAGAACCCATTGCTCCAAATTCACTTGAATAGCGCGCTCAAGAACCCCAAAATATCAAAAATTGGGGGGTACCCCATATGGGGACTATGCATAAACGTCGACCGATATAGCTCATCTTCGAACTTGACCTGCCTGCAGACAAAAGACAACTCTATGCTAAATTTAAGCGATCTATCTCAATTCGTTTAGAGGCTAGTATGATTACAACAGACAGAGGGACATGCTTAAATCTTCATAGAATTTTACTCTGATCAAGAATACGGAAAACAAACTTATTATTCCCTCCACATTATGGTGGAGTATATAAATGTCAATGGTCTGTTAGGATGCATCTCTTGTATATAGCCAAAGTGGTAAAGGGTATCATATAGTCGGCCCGGTCCGACTATACTACTTTCTTTGTTGGTTTTTTAAATAAAATATGGGAAAATTAGACTTTCACGGTTGACAGGAATAAAACCATTGACATGGTTGACGCGTCAATTGTCATTGATATATACGTAGAAAAGTCTTTGATGAAAATATGTCATAAACACAGAGGGATACAAGTTTCAAAAATAGCTTTGAAAAAAGCAGGAGATTTGATATAGATGTTTATAATAACCATTAAAGCCACCATTCAAGATGGGGTACTGCAAGAATCACTCCTGGGACCCGTTTTGTAAAACCTGAGGCCGAAGGCCAATTTGGTCCTCTAACATCACCCTGATAACATCAATATATTGAAACATGCATAGGTCGATGTGTTGTTTCCAAACTATTCGGCTGAAAATGCTGCAAAAATCTATTTCTAATTTTGATTAATTAGGACAAAGACTACTGATATAAATTATTTACTAAATTGTATATGGAGCAATTGCGTATATATTCTTTGATAGTTAGTACATACTAATTATTTTCATACATCACTTAAAAACAATAAAAATAATATCGTATCGACTGCCTGGTATGGTTAAAAGTTTGCTGATAACATTTTTTTTCAAGTCAATATAAAAATTATTCTACTCCTACACATAGTCTCCAAATTCACAATACTAGTAAAAACTGTCCAAATCTGCATACACATGTCCAGATCAAAGTTTACTACAAAGGGGTTCTGTATACATTTTTTGTCAACATAGTCTGTTACTTTCTAAACAGTTTTATATAAATGTTTTTTTTTTTTTTTTTATGGTGAATAATTTTAGTCGTTGTCCAAAACTCTACAAATATCGAAATTTATTCGATTTTGAAGTCTAAATTATGCATCGTTTACAATAAAACAATCTTCGCATGATTCTCAAATTCTCCCGCACTCAAATTTTCGTTTTCCCTTTAACAGGTCTGATGCTGTTTCGCTTTTTAGAATATAATTATAGGCATGCATCCACAATTACGACATGCTGTAGTCCGCACGTAAATTTATAGAGAAAAGCAGTCCATTAGGCCATAAAAGGAACATTGCGTGAGGCGCCTTTTTCCTACGAAATCGTACGTAACCCGTATGTGAGAAAAATATCAGTGCGTTGGAGTTGAAATTGCACCGATTAAGCCCTAACCTAAGCTACAGAGGATAACGTAAACAGGCATATCAACATAAAAAACAGATATGCATCAAGAGATCAACACACTGAAGCAGTAACAGAGACAGAGCTCGTAACAGTCAAACTTCTCGTCACTCGCGTAAGGTCATTAAGATATCCACTAATTGTTGTCTTCAATTTGCTCTCCTTCCAGATGAACATTTAATAATGACGAAGTAATGTGTGGCAACCGTGTTATTCATTTTATGATCAATTATATATCAACAACAAAAAATAATTTCAAATAAACACTTACCTTTTACTTTCAAATACGGTCTTTTATTTTAGGATGCTTCTTATTTAGTAATGTATGCATACCTATGTTTTCTCATACACTATTCCGAATAAATATTCTACAATAATAAATATGAAATGTTTTATTCGGATTTTGGTATAAAGCAAAATACACCTAAGTCTGTTTTTACACGGTAGATTGGTTCCAGAAGAAGCCGTGTAAAAAAAAACCCTGTAAATAAAGACATTGATCTTATACATAAAGGGAATTCCCCTAAATAAGTGCTATTCATATTTGCTTTGACCAGTAAAAATTGTTTGTACGCGCTAAAGGGGAATTCACTTAAATCTTTAAGCTAGTGTTCGCAAACTATCGATAATATCGATGGTTTCAGACTTTTTTCTTTAATAAATACTTTTTTGTGATATGAACATGCTTCGCAAAAATTTAATTTGACAAACAAATTTAAGTACATAAAATTTCAAATCGTGCTAAATGGAATAAAATCGTCTAAAAAAATTAAAAATATTCAATTTTCAAACCGTGTTATATCAAAACCGTGTACAAAAAGACCGTGTAAAAACAAACTTAGGTGTACTACTAAAAATTCCCCCTGAACATTACAAATGGATTATTTGCAGCGATGGTCCGTGTGAAATATGTTTAGGTTTTCGACTGTTAAAAAGATGTAAACGTTGAAAACGTCATATACCTGTATAAAATGTAGTAAAAGTTAATTTATTTGAATATTTCCCATAAATAAATTATTGTCAAGAGTATACAATATGTTTACGTTTCTATGGTTATCCCTTACTAGTATTGACAAAAAATTCTAAATATTTTGAGAATAAAATTTTGAAATTTAATATAGGTTTAATTAAAGCATATGTAATTTCCATAGGTTTCCGACGTATCTGACGTACTTATTTTACATCGAAAATGCATGTCGTTTACGTCATAGTTTCTGACGGGCGGACCATCTCCGATTATTTATAAATCGGAATAAATAATTATAAAGTATTAGCCGAAGTCACTGACAGATATTTTCGACAGCAGTACCTTATTTAAGTATAAATCATTGCGCAGTGCATGATGTTGACCATTTTTTTTAATTGTAAATATTTGTTTAAAACAAAGCATACGCTTAGATGCAAAAATATATATTCAGTTAGAAACTAGTAGGTTTTGTGTCCTTTTTGTCAATACTTAAGCTGATTTTGAAGAAAAAATCTCTGTCGTTATCTGAGTTAGAAAAGTTCGCCATAGTAGTTTGCTGTAAAAGTAGCGATTTGTATGAAAAATACGTTTTAAAACTTCGGGAAAAAGAAATGTTTTTGGGCATACTGGACTATACAAAAATCATGATTCTGTCACATATCATGCTATTGGAGGAGATTATGGTTTATATCGTAGTCCAACTACGCAACCCGATGTTGCGAAATGAAAGTATGAGTAGTTGCTTAAGTTAAAAAAATTCTTTATTTTAATATGGATCATTTTTACGCGTGTTAAATTCGTATAGAGTAAGTGATGCAAATGTGGTATAGGTTGGTAATGTCACTTTTTTGAAAACTGAAAATTTTAGAATAACTGAAACATGTTCTATAGTTTGCTCTTCTCAAAAAGAGCAAAAAAATATGATAGCAATAATCTGTTTAATTTAATTAAATCACGTTGAGAATCAGTAGCAAAAATTTATTTTTTTCATGAAATATACTTTTTTTGAAGTTGAAGTTTAAAAATATTTTTTGTTTTACAGATGTATTTTAATCGTTATTGCTAAAGCATTAAAATAATTAGTAAGTACTAAAAATCAAATAATATGCGCGATTGCACCACATATTCACCAATTTAGGAAGTGAAAATTATACTATACCATATAAACATCATATGGTATACCACATTACCTGCACTTCTTTTAAAATCACTTTTAATGGAATTTTGAATATTTTCTCAAATATCTTTTAAATTGTTATTATAATATTATTTTCAAATTGATACATGGAAAGACAACACATGTAGCATGTTAATTGCAAAATTTCAATTTAATCGGAAAATAAAAATTTGACAATCAAAAAACAAATGGGTATACCACATTACCATAACTTACTCTATATTTATTAGAAAATATAAATAATATTTTTTTTCATTCGAGTCGAGCATTTTGGACTATGTGGCTGTACACAGGTCGTATGTTGATTGATGCGAAACTGCACCTGCGAATTTAATTGAAATAGTCAAGGGTCGACATTTGCCTTCTCTCTAAAAACAGTCCCTTTCAGGATCTGAATATATTTTTTTCTACTAATCCTTACTTTGAATATAACGACCTTTTTGTATAACTATAAATATTTTACTAGTACGCTATACTGTATTTGGAAATAGATTTTCGTCACATACTACAATAACATCAAGTGGATTAGATGGTCGGGGATCTTTCGCTTTCCGTATATTGATCAACAGATCAACTTTCAGATATTTTTCATAAAATTGTCTGATTTCTTTAAAACTTTTACATTAAAATTTTATAATTCTCGATAATTTTGAATTCTTTTTTAATTTTATAAAAATCTGCTTGTCATATATACAAAAAGTTCGTCCAAACATGGGAGAAATAATGTAGTTCTATAAACATATTCGGAGTTCGAACTCATTACATTTGACCTGTACTTTTGCGTGTCTATCCTTATTGCCACTGAACTTCTTAGAAATAAATCCAAATTAAATCTTACATTTTCCGCTATTTCTTCTGATGATTCTACTATATATTCTCTAGATTCGTTAAATATGTGTACGCAATCATACCCACCACATTTCATAATATGAATGTAGTTGTTTGAAAGATTCATTTGATTCTCGAAATATTCTACATAAAGTAGCACACCTTTTTGGATTTTCTAAAAAATGAACAAATTTCTAAAATTTTGGAAAACATGAAACATTTCACCTCTAATCTTTATCACTGAAGCCGCCGTAGAAAACAATTCTGTTATGTCTGTATCTCTTGTGCATGAAAATCATATTTTAATATTTTTGATTGGGAGGTTATTAGTAAAAATTACCAATATTCATTGAAATCCTAGTATAATTAAACAAAATCGAATCTTTTTTCGCTACATAAAATGTGCATCGATTTCTATGACAAATGTCTCATTTAGTTCATAAGTCACCAAAAGGTGGAGTGTATATTAAAATTGTCATTCCGTTTGCAACACTTCAAAATACTCACCGGAGACTCCACAAAGTGTATATATTCTTGATCGGAATAAAATTCTAAAATGCTGGGACTCCTAGGATGTTTGGCATTGCAAATGGGATATATCGGTCCACGTTTTGGTGTAGCCCCCATATAACTGTACTTCCCAATATTCGATATTTTGGAGATTAATTCGGCATTTTTGAAAATTTTGACACGTTTTTCCAACCGAATTGGCTGTTATTTTATATTTTGAGTTCTCATTGAAGAATACACATCCGTTCCAAAAATTATTAAAATTGATATTTTGGACACTTTTTCCAACGGAATTGGCTGTATTGGTATTTTGGCTTCTCATTGAATAACACACAGGGATGGTCGGTGTGACGAATTTTTAGGTTTTCGACTGTCAAAAAGGTGTAAACGTCGAAAACGTCATATACCTGTATAAAATGTAATAAATGTAGTAAACGTCATTTATTTGAATATTATTACCATATACTGTTATTTTCAAGAATATGTATTATTTTTCCATATATCTGACTATTCCTTACTAGAACTGATAAAAAATTTTAAACTTTTTGGAGAAGAAATTTTTGAAATTTGAGTAAAGCATACCCAATTTCCAAATTGATTAATGGAAATAGCTATTTTGTCAAAAACCTAATGGTTTTGGGTGGGTTTCCGACGTTTCTGACGTATGTATTATACGTCGGAAATGTATGTCATTTACGTCACTATTTCTGACGGACCATCTCTGATAACACATAGCCGTACCAAAAATTATTAATATTGACACATGTTTCAGGGTAGCCTCCATATCAAGGAACCCCCGAATATTCATTTTGTAAAAATTCCCAATCCTAACTCACATATAATTTATTGTGCGTTACGATATTATTCTTAGAGCTTCTCTTGTATATACCCAAATAGGGTGAACGCACCTTCCAATAGTCGGCATCCTCTCTATATAACTTCAAATAACAAAAAAAATCATATAACTAAATATGAAAAATAACTTGAATAATCTCCAATAACACTGCAACCTATCTCTGTATACAATTTAATCGAGCTAAGTACATTTTTCAGTCAAAATTTGTCACTTGGTCAATGAGGTTTGTCAACACTAGCAATAATACATATTTCTTAAGAAAAAATTAGTGGACATGTCGATTTCAAACTACTTGTAACTATATTAAAATTAATTTAAAATCATTAAAAAATTTGTAATTATGATATTTTTATCGATGCCGCCCATAGGAACAAACATTTTTAAGGTTTTCCTATAGTCGGCATATGGGTGAATAACATGCACCTTTTCGATCATTTTGGCTCAAAATTGGCAATGACATGTTAAATAAGTGCTCTAAATAATGATTAATTTATAAAAAAATTAGTTTTGAGTGGTTTTACATAATGGAAGACAAGGGTTTAACCTCTGAAATGCCTTATTTAGCCACGCCGGGAATTGGATAAAAGGTTCCCGAAGTCGGCACCATGTTTTATAATTGTAATATTTTCATAAATAAAATTATTTTATATAAATTTTTTAATACAACACTGATGGAAACGTCCGATAATAATAATTTATTAATAAAAATAGCAAAAAATTAATTAAATAAATAATTTTTGTTTCGGGATGGTGAAACGTTTAAAATACGAAAATCCTTAAAGTGCCGACTATTAGTGCACTTACGCTATATCCTATATATTCGGCCTGTACGACTTTGATATTCTCATTGTTGGTTTTACATTAATATGACCACTGATTCCACGCAAACTAACTTTTGCAAAATTTCAAAACTATGTTGGATGACAACAACAATTACCGAAGTATAGAGGTGTGAAACTCGACTTCAGCTATGTTAAATGTTTGCTACATTTCGCATTATTTTAAGTTTATCTGTGCATTTACTTATACGCACTTTTACACAAACACTGCGTATGCATAACAAAATCAAGATTTCGTTCGTGTATTTTCAATGTGAGTTTTGGGATGTTTCCATGCGTAAATAACCGGTGGCGATTTGTATGTGTATGAAGGAAGTTGCGTAGCACTTCTTATGTTTTATGGGGGTGTTGGAAAATGGCTCTACAGGAAGTTGATAAGCTTATAATTTTAGTTGCATGTATATTATCAGAGTTTAAAATTGTTGATTTCAATTTTACTTATATGCTAATGAAGAACAATAAAAATATTTCAATATCTTGTATCTCGGGAACATTTGTCTTTAGTTTTTTATTCTAAATAACGTCATGGAAAAGGTGCAACGTGTAATTCGACACTAAGTTTTTCTAAAAACTTTGAACGAGACTTTTAGATTGTAGTAAGTAATAGAGCATTTGTTTACAATGTTGTTTTAACTTGAACTAAACATGTTGATTTTTTCTTCTTCCACACCAGTTTAATCCATGCAAAATAAAACTGTTGGGCCTCAGCTCATTGAATTATGGCGATCTGTTTCCAAACTCTTCTAATTTACTAGTCAAGTTTGTCTCTATTGTCGTTCTTTATAATAACGCCTGTCTCGTTTAATATAATACGTTTGATTGCATTTTGTGAGTCACATTGTAAAAGGATATTATTCTTGATTCAAAGCAGAGAGAGAGAGAGAGAGAGAGTTACAATGAAGCTTAGCTTGCTAAATAAATATATTATTTCGATCCAACGCCGCATCTCTTTATTTAGAATAAATTTCGTATGTGCCCGTCGGTTTGGCACAAGCCATAAAACCTTTCATGTGACATCAAAATAATTTCAAATTTGCCCTTAAACCATTGTTTCGTATCAGGGAGAAAGAGCGTGGAATGATAAGAAATAATAAAAATAGTTCCTAATTCTATAAATTTGGTTTTGGTATTCCAAAATATTTGGTATTCCAAATCGCCAGGTGACGAAATATTCTCTTCTTGGCATTGAAATCAAACAACACTTGGAGGCATTGTTAACATTTCTAAATTACTGTTTTTTGAAACGCGTAAATAAAACAAATGATTCGCCGCCTGACCAGCAATTATATGCCAGTATGCCGATCGGCGATTAGGCAACAATTTGGGGAGCACGGTAGCAGGTAAACATCAAATCATCGTGTATTTCTTTAGTGGTTTTGCAATATTTCTTCTTTAACTGTTTTTGATGAGGCGAGTAGAAAGGTACGTAGTTTCCAAAGGGCAAATCTTTCAGAAATTAATGACTCAATGCTTCCACTTAACAATTTAAACCAATCATCTTGAGAGCCAGTCAAACGTTGGCCTCGCCGTCAACTCTTTTGTACCCAGAGAGATCTTGTCACTCTACTTGTCTCGTAAGGAACCTTCAAATCAAACACAATTCAATTACTAGCACGTTCTCATAGCCAGACAATTGTCTTCTTCTTGTGATTCCATGCAATAAGCGAGTTCCCAACTAAATTAAAGAAGATTTTACACTAATCGTCATTATTAAACAAGTTATTTAGACATTTACGCCATTTATTAGCCGCTAAAATCGGACAACAAACAATTATGTGGAGAGTGAATATCTGCAGGGGGTAATCGCTCGCCATAGGGGTCCATTCGCGGTATTCCAAGGAAGGCCAATAATGCTTAGTTTGGAGGAGATTTATGTTGTTGTCGTTGTGTCTTAGTGTACGGCTTAATAAATACCATGCCAGCATCGAGACACTTATGTTCGGTTTTGTTCAAATGTTGTAATGGGTGATAACCCTTTTTATTATTTCGCAACTAACACTGTCGATAAAACGATCAAAACTTGTTTAGCATGCACTATATATTAACTCAATTAAAGGATTCACAATACTACAAAGTGCACACCTCAATATACCCAACAAAAGATTCGGTGCTAATAATTAAGCGAAATTGGACACCCTGACAATGACAGACTTCTCGAATAAGATACGAGTACATATGGGAAATTACAAAATTTTATTTAAATTTGCGAGCACATTCATGCTTTTTGGTACATAGGTTAAGGAAAATATGCTGATTCGAAATCTATTTGCGTTCAAAAAGTATTTCAAAAGTATCTTGTATTTCAAATACAAATTAAATGAATTCATATTTGTTGTAATTCGCGAATTTCTTCACAAATGGTTAAACACATTTGTTTTCTTTGTATTCTTGTCAAATCACATTGAAATACGTTTCAGTAGTCCCGAAAAAACAAATAAAAGCATGAAAATAGGTTTGTTTGATATCCTAATAATTTGTAGCAATTTGTACAAATTGTTACTGAATGTTGTTCGATAACTTAAAAGTTCAGTAAATGAGAGGAAGTTAATTTTATGTTTACATTTGACCGGATTTCGTTAACCCAGTGGGTTTCAATTGCCAATTTCGTTTGCATATATGTCAAATAAAACCTCATAAAGTAGGTTAACCCGGTACAAAGTTCTAATGTATATGCCGTTTAAGAGAGAAGTTTTGGCAGTTGTTTACGGAGTATTGAAAAATTCTTACTGGCAAAAATTTACTCAGTAAGAATTTTCATGTTAATATTTTGTTGTCAAATATTAATTATTTTTTTCAATCAATGCAATAACTGAGTATTTTAATTTTTTTGGGGATATGAAAAAATATGCAATGTTTAATAGATTAAAAATTGTTATTTTGTATCAGATTTCTTAACAACTACAAATTGTGACATATACATTTGATTTCTCACTGGATTTTACAGAATGTTGTTCGATAACTTTCTTCAATATTTTCCCATGAAGGAACAAACATTCTCAACATAAGTTACTGAGTAATTTTTACACAGTAAGCTATCGGACAAACCTAATATCTAAAAATAAAATAAATTAATTTTTGAATTGCCACAAAATGTTTTTTTATGAATTATTGATTTTTTTAGTATGGTTAAGGGAATAAGGTTTTGCCTTAAACTTCTAAAAACCTTGCAAAAACCGTGAAAATTTCAGATATCTCCAGAGATGGTTCGTCAGAAACAGTGACGTAAATGACATACAATGATTTTGACAAAATAGATATTTCCATTATTCAATTTGGAAATTACGTATGCTTTTCTAAAATCCATATCAAATTTCAAAATATTCTTCTCCAACAAGTTTAGAATTTTTTATCAGATCTAGTAAGGAATAGTCAGATTCTTACTAGAACTGATAAAAATTCTAAACTTTTTGCAATTTTTAGAATTTTTTATCAGTTCTAGTAAGGAATAGTCAGATTCTAGTAAGGATCTGATAAAAAATTCTAAACTTTTTGGAGAAGAATATTTTTAAATTGTATAAAAATAATATATATTCTTGAAAATAACGTTATATGGCAATAATATTCAAATAAATGACATTTATTACATTTTATACAGGTATATTTTCGACGATTACTCCTTTTTGACAGTCGAAAACCAAAAAATTCGTCACACGGACCATCCCTGGATATCTCCTATGAAAATATACAAAAGTCCTCTTATTTGAAATGAATTGGTTAAGAACCGCGTATGTGCCGCCACAATCAATTTTGGCACGTAAAAAACTAAAATCTCGCGGGGCTCAATGGCATCTGTATGGACATTCTCAGATTAAGACTCAAAAAATAGATTTTTTATAAAAATTTACGCACCAAATTTTCCTCTTTGGAATCCAATTTTAAAGAAGCTATGGTGAGCACATTCATGAGATATACACTAAACGAAGCAAAATCACGAGTTCTACAATACTATAATCAATTTAGTCCACGTCCTGATTATAAGAAAAATTCAAAAAACACCGAAAATCCGGCTTCAAAATGTCAGCATCTGTATGGTTATGTCGAAAAATCATACATTAGAACCGTATTGTCCATGAGGTATTCTTCAACTAAGTCACTGATCACATGTGCGTGCGTTGTGTAGTTTATCCACAAATCAGGAAAGAACACAAACAAATTTGTTGGCTTCAACACATTTTAACCAATTTTTTAACATTACCACCATCACAGCTTCCACGAAACTTATTTATAACCAATATTTTTAAAATTTGACAAGAACACTTCATTTTATAGAAATGCAATATGTTCATATTTCGCGAGTTATTTTCCATATATATTTCATTATGTTTAGAAATCGTATTTTTGAGAATATTTGTCACTTGTTTAGTACTTAAATGTGTGTTATAGGATACACACTAAAAAAACAACACCAACAAGAGGGTCAAATAAAATATAAATAAAACAACTTCTAAAAGACAATTGAAACAATTTTAGTTATAAACAAGTAAAAAAGTCCTTAAGTTCGGTCGAGCTGAAGTTTTTGTACCCTCCAGCATGAGCTGAACATTTAAAGTATCTGTAATCGTTTATCAAAGATGATATACTACTAGATTGGGGACAGGCAAATTACTGTCAAAGAGGACACACTAGATCTTCAAGAACGTTATTAGACCAATTCTAACGCACGAATGTTATGTAAAACCAATATAGAAATGTGTGGCGCCGTGCGGACAACACAAATTAGGACCATGGAGAATTTATTGTATATAGAATTAACCGCTTTAATACAAAAAGCCATTAACGAATAGAGTCAGTCCGAATGCCTAAAATAAGAATAGTAACATAATGTGAAACTCTGATACCGGACAGAGACTCATGGACTAGCGGAACATGCCACTCGTTATTCCCTGATCCAACATAAAATATATTATTACTAGCTGAACTTGTGGCACTTCGAAGCCCCTAGTAAATTTATCAACGTACCATTTTAAGAACATATAGTAATGACCAAGAAGGAAATCTATATTCCGTTTTTATACCCTTCACCACACTGTGGTACAGGGTATTATGTCTTTGTGCATATGTTTGTAACAGGCAAAAGGAAACGAAATAGACACATGGTTCCTTTTGAGAATATGCATAGAATCACTTTCTGAGTCGATTTATGCATGTCCGTCCGTCCGTCCGTCTGTCTGTCGATGTAAAATTGTAAACAAAGTACAGGTCGCATTTATAATCCGAATTGGATGAAATTTAGCATAGGTCACTTATTTGGCCCAAGGACGAACCCTATTGAATTGGGAAAAATCGGTTCAGATTTAGATATAGCTCCCATATATATATTTAACCGATTTAATGTAAACGGTCCCTATATATCTTTCGATTTGCACGAAATTTGGTACAGCCTAATCATTTAGGTCTAGAATGATGTCTGCCAAGTTTCGTAAAAATCGGTCCAGATTTAGATATAGCTCCCATATATAGTTTCGGCCGATTTCATGTAAATGGTGGCCCAAAGTCCCCACATATCTTTTGATTTGCACGCAACTTGGCATAACGTACTGAATTCAGCCTAGAATGATGTCTGCCCAGTTTCGAGAAAATCGGTCCAGATAAAGATATAGCTCCCATATATAGTTTCGTCCGATTTCATGAAAATGGTGCACAAAGTACCTATTAACCTTCGAATTTCACGAATTTTGGCATAACGTACTTAATTGAGCCTAGAATGATGTCTGCCAAGTTTCATGAAAATCGGTCCTGATTTAGATATAGCTCCCATATATAGTTTCGTCCGATTTCATGTAAATGGTGCCCCAAAGTCCCTATATATCTTTCGATTTGCACGAAATTTGGTACAGCCTAATCATTTAGGTCTAGGATGATGGCTGCCAAGTTTCGTGAAAATAGGTCAAGATTTAGATATAGCTCCCATATATAGTTTCGTCCGATTTCATGTAAATGGTGCACCAAAGTCCCTATATATCCTTCGATTTGCACGAAATTTGGCATAACGTACTGAATTGAGCCTTGAGTGATGTCTGCCTTGTTTCGTGAAAATCGGCCCAGATTTAGATATAGCTCCGTTCTATTATAGATTGATTTTAGATTGATTGACGCACCAAGGAACCAATAGGCTGATAGGAACAAAACGTTCTGAAATTAGTATAACCTAACCTGTGACAAGTTTGTTTGAAATCGCTTAATATTTGGGTAACCTGTGACAAGTTTGTTTGAAATCGCTTAATATTTGGGTAACCTGTGACAAGTTTGTTTGAAATCGCTTAATATTTGGGTAGAGCTTCCACATATATTTTCGCTCGATTTCAAGCAAATTGGGCATCAAACTCATCAGTTAGTCAAATTGACATGAAATTTTGCACAACTTACAAAATTGAGCATAGAATTACGTAGTTGCGTTTTGTAGAAGTACAGACATAGCCCAACGGATAACCTATTTATGTTTGTTTGAAGTCGATTTACATACTTTATGGATAAAACTAGGTAGATTCACATTTAGATAAATATCACATATTTTATTTCATCCAATTTCATGTTAATAGTCCTGTTTAATATACCCATAGTGGTGAAGGGTATCATATAGTCGGCCCCGTCCGACTTTACTACTTTCCTTACTGGTTTTATTTTATTTTATTTAATCTATTAGTCTATGGATAATTCCTTACAGACTATATATGTACATAACTAATAATTGTATAATTAAAATTAAGAATTTAAAAACATTATTATTTTACTTTTTATAGTATTAATATCCATTGTAAAATCGATAAAATTATAAAACGCGTTAAAATTTTAATAGGCTTAGTCTAGCCTTGCACTTCCGATGTTTATTAACTTACAGCATACCAATGGAGCTCAGAATTTAATATGTCTCGCTTTTTCAAGTTCGAAAATTCGACCCTATACACGTTTAGGCTCCAAATATGTTTAAGACTTTGCTGAAACAAACCCAGTACGCCAATACACGTTTTTGGAATGTTTAAATAATTAAAATTGGTTGAGAATTTTTTAATACAACTTTTTCCATTGCTTCTCGCTTTGACAAAAAACAATTTTAGTTTGGCATGGGTGCTAATCACATTTTAATACCAAATTGTCTGTCATTTAGGGTACTCAAAGGATAAACTAACACACGATATCATGAAATCACAATATAGGTAAACTTTTACGTTTTAATCAATTCTTTATAAACATTTCCAATATCGGATCATGAGCCGGTATAGCCTCTTACAATGGAACTCCCAAATTTTGCATGTTTTTTCATAGCCCCCTTAAAAGGTCACGCACCAACTTCTAAAATTAGTGTCTGTAGTTTGGGATTTATTATACTCTTGACAGCAACTTCCTATGACATATATAGCATATGAAAATTTCGACAGATAATTTCGAACGGTACTTAATGACGTTTTTAATCCTTGTTTTTTTAAATCATTGGGTTCAAAATAGTCAATGTGCCGTTTTGGAATCCGAATGGATTTCTCCTGGAATTCCTTAAAGTATGATAGGGGAGACTACACTCAAGAGTCCACAACAGGCGTTTACGTAAGTATATGTCCAACTGCTGGACAAGTGATGAAATAACCCACCCGCCTTTTCATGTTTATGTAATATAATAACAAACCCTTCACCATGGGTGTACATTATAAATTTATTTAAAAGGTCGGGACCATTATATGGAGGCAATGTCATTGTAAATTGTGGGATGTCAATACTCGTAGAAATATAAAATGCCAAAACACAAACACAAAAGTTGGACGACAAAGTTAAGCAAAAATTAAGCGGGGTCGCTAAATTAATAGAGCCTTTTTGGAAAATGCGACTCAAATCCACAAAATACCAAAAAACAGTGCAAAATTTCAAAGCTCTATCTTATATATGTATTGTGATTTATGTCACGATTTCAACATTTTTACAGACGGACATAGATAAAACGAAGTAACATTTTATTTTGATCAAGAATATTTATACTTTATGGGGTCTTTCGAGATTTAATATATGATCCGACCGTGTAATAAGGATAGAATATATCAGACATTTTATTAATCAATTTTCCAACTCTTTTTCTGAAACTCTGAAAATTATTAGACTTTTTGTAACAGCATAGACACAACAAATTATTTTGCTGGGTATTGACGTCAGTGATGTTGGATCCAGAGTTGCCACGCGTTTTCTTTTGTACTGGAAATAAAATAGACCGAAATGTGAAGTTTTAGACAAATTTTCCGGAATTAGTTGTAATTATTTCCACAGAATGTTCTTCGGTAGAAGTTCATTTTTTAAGCTAAAATACCAAATGAAATTCGTCTGATAAAATGTGAAAACGTGAACCATCAACATATTACATAGTTGTTAATACATAAGAAGTCAAATATAATAAGCACAACTAATTTTCAAATGTTACCAATGAAACATTCTACGCGAACGTAAATATATGTTTATAAAAATGTATTAAACTAAAATATAGCATGGTAATATGGTTGTAAAGCCAGTTGAAAAGATAAAATGTTTACAAACGACCGACAGCGCGTGCCGACCCCCACTGACAAATTTGTACTTCAAGTCAAAATGAACGTTAAGAGAACGCGTGAAACATGATATCTGAAAATGAATATAAATCATTCAATGTTCAATCCTGTGCATGTGTATTTACACTTATACTTGACTTTTTTTATTTATACACAAAAGTGAAGTATATGGGGAAATAGGTATATCTATAAATATCAGAACGCGATAATGTTTAAGATCCAATCAAATATATCATAAACAATGGTCAACATTTCACCAACATTGATATTATTTAGATTTTCAAATAATGATATTATTAAATACTTTACGTTAGCATGGGAATTTTCAGAATTCTTTTAAAATTGAAAGTTCTTTTTGCAAGCACATTCATGATTTTTGGTACATAGTAAGCTAAGGAAAATATGTACATAGTAAGCTAAAGAAAATATATGATGCTGCGCCTAAAACATATAGCGGTTCTAAATTTTGAGTGTCAAATATAAATTAAATGAATTCCTTTTTGTTATAGTTCTCGAATTTATCCACAAATAGTTAAACGCCGGAATTTTAGATTTTTTATTTGGGTTGGCTAAACCTTCTAAACTACGAAATGTATTTGTGTACATATTCTTTTGGATGATCGTTAAAGTTCTGTAGATTCCTCTGCCAAAGCGGTCAAAATATGCCGCCGATACACTTTCCGGGAATAAGGTTTTTATGCGCTTCACCACACTGTGGTACAGGGTATTATGTATTTGTGCATATGTTTGGAACAGGCAAAAGAAAACGAGATAGACACAGGGTTCCTTTAGAGAATATGAAAAATTCGAAGTTTATAAAGATTTATCTGTTGAATATACTCAAAGTGGTGAAGGGTATCATATAGGCGGCTCCGTCCGACTTTACTACTTTCCTTACTGGTTTGATTTATTATTTGACACTTTTTTCGCGGATTCACGAACATGTTTATACAGGCCTGTATATGTGTGTAAATTATACAATTTTTTTAGCTTGGTAACATTACCGCCTATTTTGGTATTTCTGTGGCAAACGGGAACGGGAGTTCCGCACAATTCAAAATGACAAAAGCAGTGAACATGATCAATCTTTTATAAAGTTATTTGAGAATATTCATTAAAATGTGATAGATTTTCGTTTGTGAATATGCTTCAATTCGTTTTTTACCAGTTCATCTTTCAGTGCTGCAATTAAAATGGGAGGATGATGAAGCTTAATTTACAAGAGACAGTGAGTTTTCCGTTTTTGGGGACACTTTATGTCTTTGAAGTCAAAACTTGGTCAAATTGTTCTAATATCACCTTTTTGGGCATGATTTTCTGAATAGTATTAGTTCCGTTCCAGAACCTAAAAGTGTCTACCCGTTCCTGAACCCACAAAACTAGTAAAATGTTCAACAAAATTGAAGAGAACACAAAAAATGTCTTTCTCTTTGTAAACTTTTTACTCGTGAAATTTGGCCGAGTAAAAATGGTAGACAGGAATGCCTACTTCTGATGGGTTCTGTGTTGATTTTGAAGTATTGCCATCTAATTTTGGCATTTTTACTATTTTCCCGTTCCGGAACATTTCGTATGGTTTTGAACTCTGAGAGCAATTTTCACATTTTTCCCTTTTACTAGTTTTACTTGTTTTTTAACTTTACTACTTTTTTAACTTTAAGCTACATTATTTACAAAAAAAAGGAAAAAACTAAACTCTATACCCTATACCATATACAGTTGTGCCCATGATTTTGAAAGTGGTATAAGTCAAAATTTTTAAAAATCGACTTTATCAGCCTTTACTTGTCAAATCTTCAAATTAAGTCATTAAAATGCGTTTATTTTTTAGTTGTTAACTGAAATACTGATATTGTTGGTTTTGATAGTGGTATAAGTCAGTGTGTTCACAAAGTAATTTTGTCATGTCTTCAGATAGTGGTTCAGGTAGGATGAAGTTACGGCGAATAAATGGAAGTAATGCTCCCAAGAAATGGAAACGAATATCTTCTTCTGATGAATCATATGCAGAACCCATACAAATGGAACAGCGCAAAATGAAATCAAGATGACGCAAAATGAACGCAATCCACAGAATTATGCACAAAAAATAAGAAAAATTAAGAGAAATAGCATATTCGGGACATTGACCCTCAAAAGGATATAATAACTTGCAGTGATGCCTGCTCAGGACAAAATCGAAACATTAACATAGCTTTAATATGGTTAAAAATTGTTCAGTCATCTGATAATAATGTTGAAACAATTGATCATAAATTTATGGTATCCGGCCATTCTTTCTTGCCAAATGATCGGGATTTTGGTTTGATAGAAACTAAAATTAAAAAAATATTAATTATTCATACGTCCCTGAGCATTATTATAATTCAATAGAATCATATAAGATGAGAAACCCATTTTCGGTGGATCAAACTTATTTTATTTCTACAAAACAACTAAAAGAATCAACGAATAATAGACAGAAAAACATTTCTCCATTGATGTGCCTTGGTTAAAAATACAATGGATCAGATTTCTAAAAAATGCCCCATATAAGATGTTTTATAAAACTTCTTGGATGACAACTCCAAAGTATAAGACCTCTCACCTAAAAAAGGAAGACCTAGAATATAGGGAAATATTGATTTACTTCCATTATACACAACCATTAGACCAATAACAAAAAAAAAAAAAAAAAAAAACGGAAAGGTATGATGGATCAACTATCCTATATCCCACCTATTTTTCACAAACACTTTATTTCTCTAAATACTAATGAATAATTTACTTTGTCACAATGAAATAAGTTCGAATAAAACTTTAATTACTAATAAAGTTGTTTCATTTTTGGTATAAGTCATTTATAAAGTCATGCAGTTAATTTTGAAAGTTGCACAAGTCATTTAAACCTTTCAAAACCACATTTTCTTTTAAAAATGACAATAAATTTCACAATCATAATAAATACTTGTTGTTGGGAAATACATGTTAATGTCGAAAAATCATAATCCATAATGCAAGAAATTTTTTTAATCCTTTAAAATGTAAAACTCTAAATATCTCGAAACAAAAAAAATATGACTTATACCACTTTCAAAATCATGGGCACAGTTATTTTCATACCATTTGTATTTTGTTTTTGCAAAATAGTCAGGCAACTATTTATTAGTTCCCCACTAATAAATAGTAAACCAAAGTTGAAGAAAACTGCAAAATCAAAAATGTCGCGTGAGTTACGTCGCGTGAGTGACCGAGAAAAATCCTTCGCAAATAAAGGATATGCCAAATTTTGAAATTTTGAAAGTGGAATAATAATGCTTGATATCTCTTATTCATGTAAAGAATATTAAAAGTTCCAAATATTTACAAAATTCGCAGAGTTTTCCCATTATTAGCACTGATGTCTAAAATCATGTATATTTGAAGTTGCGTGAGTTACCGCTCTTTTATGGCTTTTATCTCAAAAGTTAAAAACTAGAGACTCTCAATTTTTTTTACCACTGATTAAAACATAAATACACTTATATTTCCTCTCCCACCTATATTTCCTGGCAAAAATGTAATTAATCCCCTTTTGTCGCCAAATTTAAGTCGAACGAAACATGATTATAAAACGAGAAGGAAGCATTATCCAGTTTCATTCCACTACTCTTGGATATATCAAATTCAATTTATATCATTGATCCTACACAAAAGAACTCTAACACACATTACTGATGGTAATTCGATGTTAACATCCGCTACGTGTTTGCAATTCCAATAAACAAACTATTCAGTACATCTATTTTTTTTTTTTTTTTGGAAATTTGTAGAAGATTAGTGCCGGGCCCTAATTAGCACACATCTGAAGAGAATAGTGTTTTGAATAACACTCGATTCGTTTGTGTACTGTACATGAACGATAAAGTGTGAGAACTGAAAATTATCACAGGAAACTTGTGATATATAAGGTATTTAAAACAAGTCAAATTTGAGGGGGACACGTAATTAACACATCTTGGAATTTTTATAAATATTTTTCGATTTCTAGTTATTCTAGCAATTTCTGGGTTATTCGCATCTTTATTTTTTTATACAAAGGCCAACTTTCCCAATTTTAGGTTTACAGTACGAATTGTTGTCAATTTCAATAGATTTCACTATTTTTACTTTATTTTTATACCCTCCACCATAGTATGGAGGGTATATTAGTTTTGTTTTTCCGTTTGTAACGCATCGAAATAATCATTTCCGACCCTATAAAGTATATATTCTTGATCAGCGTAAAATTCCAAGACGATCTAAGCATGCCCGTCTCTCTGTCTGTCTGTTGTAATCACTCTAGCGTCTAAACCAATTGAGATAGAGCCCCAAAATTTTGCATAGAGTCGTCTTTTGTCTGCAGGCAGGTCAAGTTCGAAGATGGGATATATCGGTCCACGTTTAGGCATAGCCCCCATATAAGGGTACCTCCCAATTTTCGGTATTTTGAAGTTCTTGAGCGTGTTTTTCAACCGAATTCGCTGAAATTTGGTACATTGAGTTCTTATTGGGTACCAAATGTCCCCACAAAAAATTATAAATATAGGTCCACTTTTTCTGGTAGCGCCCATATAAGGGTCCTCCCCATTTCCAGTTTTTGGGGGGTTTTGACCGGATTTTTTCCATCGAATTGGCTGTAATTTAGTAATTTGAATTCTTATTGGGTAGAAAATCTCTTCACAAAAAAATTATAAATATAGGTCAGTTTTTTCGGGTAGACCCCATATAAGGGTTCCCCAATTTTGCGATATTTTGGGGGCTTAGATCGCATTTTTCAGCCGAATTCGTTGAAATTCGGTACTTTGAGTTCTAATTGGGTAGCAAATCTCTGTACTAAAAATTATAAATATAGGTCAATTTTTTCGGGTAGCCCCATATAAGGTGCCCCCCAATTTTCGGTATTTTAGGGTTCTTGAGCGCGGTTTTCAACGGAATTCGCTGAAATTTGGTATTTTGTAGTCGTATATGGTTACAAATCTCCCCACCAAAAATTATTAATATTCACCCCTTTTTTGGGGTAGTCCCCATATAACCCCCTTTTTATACCCTCCATCAGAGTATGGAGGGTATATTAGTTTTGTTTTTCCGTTTGTAACGCATCGAAATAATCATTTCCGACCTTATAAAGTATATATATTCTTGATCAGCGTAAAATTCTATGACGATCTAAGCATGTCCGTCTGTCTGTCTGTTGTAATCACTCTAGCGTCTAAACGAATTGAGATAGAGCGCCAAAATTTTGCATAGAGTCGTCTTTTGTCTGCAGGCAGGTCAAGTTCGAAGATGGGATATATCGGTCCAAGTTTAGGCATAGCTTCCATATAAGGGTACCCCCCAATTTTCCGTATTTTGGGGTTCTTGAGCGCGTTTTTCAACTGAATTCGCTGAAATTTGGTATATTGAGTCGCTATTGGGTTCCCAATTTCTCCACAAAAAATTATTCATATAGGTCCATTTTTTCTGGTAGCCCCCATATAACGGTACCCTCTAATTTTCAGTATTTTGGGGGTTTTGATCGTAGTTTTCAACCGAATTGGCTGTAATTTAGTACTTTGAGTTCTTATTGGGTAGCAAATCTCTCCACTAAAAATTATAAACATGGGTCCATTTTTCTGTTAGTCCCCATATAAGGGTACCCCCAAATGTCGGTATTTTGGGGTGCTTGAGCGAGTTCGCTGAAATTTGGCACATTTGGTTCTTATTGGGTATTTTGGGGTTCTTGAGCGCGTTTTTCAACCAAATTCGCTGAAATTTGGCACATTTGGTTCTTATTGGGTTCCAAATATCTCCACCAAAAATTATAAATATAGGTCCAATTTTTCTGGTAGCCCCCATATAAGGGTACCCCCCAAATGTCGGTATTTTGGGGTTCTTAAGCGCGTTTTTCAACCGAATTCGCTGAAATTTGGTTCTTATTGGGTACCAAATTTTCCCACTAAAAATTATAAATATAGGTCCAATTTTTCTGGTAGCCCCCATATAAGGGTACCCCCCAAATTTCGGTATTTTAGGGTTCTTGAGCGCGTTTTTCAACCGATTTCGCTGAAATTTGGTACATTTGGTTCTTATTGGGTACCAAATTTTCCCACTAAAAATTATAAATATAGGTCCAATTTTTCTGGTAGCCACCATATAAGGGTACCCCCAATTTTCGCTATTTTGAGGTTCTTGAGCACGTTTTTCAACCGAATTCGCTGAAATTTTGTATTTTGTAGTCATATATGGTAAAATATTTCTCTAAAAAAAATTATTAACATGCAGCCCCTTTTTGGGGTAGTCCCCATTTAACCCCCTTTTTATATTGAAATAGTTATGCAATTTGTTCTGCGTTTTGGGTTTGGTTCTAAGACTCTGTTGTAATCATATCACCAGCGGAGGATATTGAGATAAAAAACTAGAACGTAAGGTTCGATAATGAACTATATATGAACTATAACCCGTATTTAGACCTAGCCCCTATGTGGGAGGTACCAGAAGGAGTGGACCGATATTCCCCATCTTCGAACTTGAACTATGTTTGAAAGAAATAATAAGATGGCCAAAGTTTGGATGAAATCAAAATTTTCTGAAACAAATTTGGTCCAAAGAAACATGGGGTCTAGAACCATTTTAACCGTGTCAAAGTGTATACACCCTCATTATCCATAAAGATGTGGGTATAATTGTCCATTAAAAAATTCTGAAATTTGTTTTATAGTTTACATTTTGGTTTACATAACCGGTTTGTGGAAATTTTGATATAGGTCCACTTTTTGGTAATTTCCCTATATTTTCATTTCAAGTACCTGTCAGTATATGGGCAATATTGCCAATTTTTTAATATTCCATTTTCAAAAAATCAGCTTTTTTGTTTTTGTGGCACATCAATAATTTTTGGTACACATATAGAGAAAAATTTTCTGACTCCGAAATAATTCGCGATCAAATTTTTGGTTGATGCGCGCAAAAGTTATCGAGGTTTTAATTTTGGGCATAAGAAAAAAATCTTAAAATTACGCCGTTTATTATATTGACCAAAAACGTTGATATATATCTTCCTCCGTAAAATAAGAATATGAATATATTATAATAATCACGATAAAGTTGCACATATTCGCGAAATATGAGAAAAATAAAAAAAATATAGCAGATTACATCAATATTTTCATTATATTAATGACATACACACACCTAAAAAATAATTTAAAAATATCTACATAATCTAAACACCATGATGAATCAAATGATATCAAAATCACACAAGTCCGTGTATCGGTTTCTAAATCAAAGCGACAACAAAACAAGATATTGAGGAAAAATATTTGTTTTTGGTTCGAAAAAATAATGTCATCATATTTATTTTTTTAATTTTATACAAGAAATTTCAGAAAAAAAATGTTGGGGATATTCTGCTATTTTACCCGAATTTCGCCGAAAAATTGACATATATAATAATAATCACTTTTTGTGTATAAGTATACGCCTTGCGGATTATATCAAGAGCGGTTTCCAGGAAGTACTGAAGTTTATCTTCCAATCCATATATATTTTGCGAAATTTCATTTGACGGCTAAGATGTGCCGCACGTTACATTGAAGTACCCAAAAAATCGTAAAACGCGAATAATTTCCGAAAACTCCATATGCCATTAACGCGCATCCGATTTCGGTGTGCACTCTAAAAAAAATACATCGATCTATACCATTTCAATGTGGTCCATTAAGAACCATGGATGTGCCAGCACAATCTATTTTTGAGATAAATTGCGTACATCTCTCTTTCGGCTGAAGTTTTTAAAGTTCTCTTTTCGAAAAAGATCAAAATCCGTATGAGGTCATTTATTGAAGCGGAAATGATACACAGAAAACGCAAGTAAATCCGCGATATTTTCAAAAACATTTTTTGCCAAATTTCGTGTTTTTGGAAGGCCAGTTCCCGCCGTTCTAGTAGATGGATTTTCACGAAGAAGATTTTATATCATCCGCAACGTAAAAAACCTTATTGATCTCGGGTACCCATATCATTCAGTTGACAGATCTAAAAATTTGGCCCGAAAAATAGGTTTTTTAAAAATTTGATCGCACAAAATTCGCACCTTCGGATGAGTATTACTCTGAAGCTGTGCATACTACA
This sequence comes from Musca vetustissima, assembly GCF_032173495.1. Classification (NCBI taxonomy): domain Eukaryota; kingdom Metazoa; phylum Arthropoda; class Insecta; order Diptera; family Muscidae; genus Musca; species Musca vetustissima. Next base: position 217,570 of record NW_026880211.1, read on the forward strand.
TACACAAAATACATATCAAATTACGCAGATTCGCGACTACAATAATCTTATAATCGATTTTTAGAAATTCCTGTTTGTGTATTAAAACTAGAAGTAAAATTAAAAAAACACTCAAAATCGAGCTTCAAAATGTCAGCATCATTTAAAGGAAAATGCAGGTAAAATTTTGAAAAATGATACATAAGGGGCGTAGTCCCCATTTTGTTGGCTTCTAGTTTTATTTTGACACGGAGACCGTGCAATGAGTGGCTTAGTCACAAATCGATAGAGAACATAAAAAAACTGGTTCGCCTCAACCTGTTTTTAAACATTTTTTTACATTAAAGTAGACACAGCTTCCACCAAAATAAAATAAAGGAGGTCAATATCATGAACAGTTTGCAACGACAGATCAATTAACCCAAAACTATTCACTTTTTTCATATACTTAAGTAGTTCCCGAGTTATAAAGGGGTGAACCCCCGCTTCAGCTATGTTAAAAAATTGGCAATATTGCCCATGGGCAATATTGCCAATTTTTTAATATTCCATTTTCAAAAAATCAGCTTTTTTGTTTTTGTGGCACATCAATGATTTTTGGTACACATATAGAGAAAAAATTTCTGACTCCGAAATAATTCGCGATCAAATTTTTGGTTGATGCGCGCAAAAGTTATCGAGGTTTTAATTTTGGGCATAAGAAAAAAATCTTAAAATTACGCCGTTTATTATATTGACCAAAAACGTTGATATATATCTTCCTCCGTAAAATAAGAATATGAATATATTATAATAATCACGATAAAGTTGCACATATTCGCGAAATATGAGAAAAATAAAAAAATATAGCAGATTACATCAATATTTTCATTATATTAATGACATACACACACCTAAAAAATAATTTAAAAATATCTACATAATCTAAACACCATGATGAATCAAATGATATCAAAATCACACAAGTCCGTGTATCGGTTTCTAAATCAAAGCGACAACAAAACAAGATATTGATGAAAAATATTTGTTTTTGGTTCGAAAAAATAATGTCATCATATTTATTTTTTTAATTTTATACAAGAAATTTCAGAAAAAAAATGTTGGGGATATTCTGCTATTTTACCCGAATTTCGCCGAAAAATTGACATATATAATAATAATCATTTTTCGTGTATAAGTATACGCCTTGCGGATTAAATCAAGACCCTTCCGATAAATCTTAGAATTCTATAAATAGGAATAAATCTTAAAATAAAATAATATTATGAAATATACATTTTAAATTGCGTCTAAATCGCGTAAGTCTCAAAATCATTTGATGCGCATGCGGTTTCCAGGAAGTACTGAAGTTTATCTTCCAATCCATATATATTTTGCGAAATTTCATTTGACGGCTAAGATGTGCCGCACGTTACATTGAAGTACCCAAAAAATCGTAAAACGCGAATAATTTCCGAAAACTCCAAATGCCATTAACGCGCATCCGATTTCGGTGTGCACTCTAAAAAAAATACATCGATCTATACCATTTCAATGTGGTCCATTAAGAACCATGGATGTGCCAGCACAATCTATTTTTGAGATAAATTGCGTACATCTCTCTTTCGGCTGAAGTTTTTAAAGTTCTCTTTTCGAAAAAGATCAAAATCCGTATGAAGTCATTTATTGAAGCGGAAATGATACACAGAAAACGCAAGTAAATCCGCGATATTTTCAAAAACATTTTTTGCCAAATTTCGTGTTTTTGGAAGGCCAGTTCCCGCCGTTCTAGTAGATGGATTTTCACGAAGAAGATTTTATATCATCCGCAACGTAAAAAACCTTATTGATCTCGGGTACCCATATCATTCAGTTGACAGATCTAAAAATTTGGCCCGAAAAATAGGTTTTTTAAAAATTTGATCGCACAAAATTCGCACCTTCGGATGAGTATTACTCTGAAGCTGTGCATACTACATACACAAAATACATATCAAATTACGCAGATTCGCGACTACAATAATCTTATAATCGATTTTTAGAAATTCCTGTTTGTGTATTAAAACTAGAAGTAAAATTAAAAAAAACACTCAAAATCGAGCTTCAAAATGTCAGCATCATTTAAAGGAAAATGCAGGTAAAATTTTGAAAAATGATACATAAGGGGCGTAGTCCCCATTTTGTTGGCTTCTAGTTTTATTTTGACACGGAGACCGTGCAATGAGTGGCTTAGTCACAAATCGATAGAGAACATAAAAAAACTGGTTCGCCTCAACCTGTTTTTAAACATTTTTTTACATTAAAGTAGACACAGCTTCCACCAAAATAAAATAAAGGAGGTCAATATCATGAACAGTTTGCAACGACAGATCAATTAACCCAAAACTATTCACTTTTTTCATATACTTAAGTAGTTCCCGAGTTATAAAGGGGTGAACCCCCGCTTCAGCTATGTTAAAAAATTGGCAATATTGCCCATATATATATGGTGGAGGGTATCAAAAGTTCGGCGCGGCCGAACTTAACGCTTTTTCACTTGTTTATATAAAAATAGTTATCTGATTTGTTCCGTATGTTGCGGTTGGGTAGTAGTTACGGGGGATAGTCAATTTTTACTCTACAAAGACTATTTAGCCATCTGTTGTAAGCATTCCGTCTTTTAAAGATATTGTGATAAAAGAAAACTCAAACATGAAGATAATGAAATATATCGGCAGACATTTAGGCATCTCCTCAGTATAGTGATACCTCCTGAAGGAAAGAATTGAGATAAACAATTAAAATATTGGGTTCAATATTGGCATATACCAGTCATTAATTAGGCATAGCCCTCATATAATGATATCCACAAATATTCACTATTTCCTACACTATGTAATCAATATTGGTCCCCACTTTTTGGTATGTTCCCTATATTTTCATTGCATGTATCTGTCATTATAACTATGGTGGAGGGTATCCAAAGTTCGGCCCGGCCGAACTTAACGCTTTTTCACTTGTTTCTTCTGAAAATGGATACTTAGATTTAATTTGTTAACACGAAGTTATTTTTTGTAAATATTTTGTAAAATTAACGGCATTTAATCTTCAAATATATATGTGTGAAGTTACAAACCTTAACATGCATTGGTATTCATTAAGCAGCCAATTGAAAAACTTGAAAATATAAATTCGTGGAGATGTGCTAATTACGTGTCCGCCTCAAATATGACTTGTTTTATAAATACCGTTATATATCACAAATTTCTTGGGATAATTTTCTCACACTTAATCGCTCTAGTACAGTCAACATACGCGTATTTAATAAAAAAAAAATATTCAAAAATATTCCAAAAGAATTGAGGGTTAATCAACACAGGTGTGTGCTAATTACGTGACCGGCGCTGTATGTTTGTAATAAGCGTTCCCGTTATTTCAAAGATTACCTGACTTATGAAATGGTGCCATAATATGTAATACGTTAATACATAAACTCCGCGATTAATAATGATCAACAAGTTTTACACTTGTTCCCAAACTTCTGTGCCATTGCCATTGTCATCAGTCAACTACGAGCAAAAATCCTAGGAGTAGATTGTTGCTCGTAGCACCCCGATACTTGATTATATGTCTACAGAAGACATTTGATCCATCGTGTAAAAACTGCAAAAGGACAAAATAGGCTTGAACTGTTTTTTATTATGAAATTAATTAAGTATCTAACAAACAAGGCACACGTGACGAACGTAATGTATCCCTTTTGCCGGTGTCATTTTTTGCGGCCTTTATAACAACATAACCATAACAAAGGCGCATGCATGTTTATGAAAGAACACCAAAAACATCAACAACATCACAATGTCAAAAATTGAAATTGAGTTTTGTGCACCCATTATATGAGTGTGTATGAATATATCGTCTTCAATAAGTTAGTTGAGGATTTCATTAAACACTGGTGAGCGGTGTTTGGCTTTGTGATGAGTGGTCCCATTCCACTGTCAGGTGGGGGGCTGGTGTAGCCGTGTTCAATGAGATGTTGTGGTAAAAAAACATATGCATCCCGCCGACCGTCGTTCGGTACTACTCACACTTCAAGGGTCTTAGCTTTCTGCGGTCCAAGTACCCATAACAAGATGATGTCTGCGCTAATCACTTCAGTTCCAAAAATGATTCCGACTTGCACAATCCATTGCTTAGACGAACTCTTAAACACTTTTTACGAGCGTAAACAAGGTCACGTGTTCGTTTTTTTCACATTGGTTCTTAATTTTACTTTCCCTTTCCATTCGCATTTCGCTGTGCCCACCGGCATATTCGATATTAACATAAACATGAATTTTATTCTAGTATGCCCATGCATACATCGACGCTCTCATTCAAACACCCTCCCTCTAACAGTTGCGCAAGTAAACTCAAGCACATCCATTTATATTCGTATCCTTTACAGTCGCTGTCTGGCAGCGATGCAGAACGAAATGCGACACAAACCAGTCGGACTAGCTATCTATCTGACTGACTGGCTGGCTGTATCAGATGATAAGCTATAGCAGAACATTGGATAATGTCGATTAGCGATGAGATACATCACCCACACTGACAAAAGATGCTATTTCATTTCATAATTATCCAAAATTGTTTAGCATATAATTGGCCTTTAAGAAGAATCTTTTACACCCGAGCCACGGAAGTGTAGCGTTTGCATGAGTGTGCCGTGTTGTTCATGGTGTTGGTTGTTCCTCCGCTGTGGGAATAGTTTCTTGAATATCAAACCACTATTTTGTCTAATCCAAATCTTATTATCATTAATATTTCATACAGTCTGGTGATAGTGAATAGCATTGTATGCGGCACAACGAGGCGTATGATGATGCTCCTATGCAAAAAATGCACTCACATTCCAAAAAGTAATATCGAATCAGCCGCAATAGCTAGGTATGGGTTGACACACGAGCTCAGCGAGACAACGTTTAATGAATTTGGTAAAAGTTAGAATTTGTCACACAAATAACCACAGGATAATATTCGTATATGTCACGTCGACCATGTCTATTTGTGATTCAATGTAAAATAAGCTATTAAACGTAATGTTTTCATTGTGCAAGATTTGCAAAAGGGAAAAGACAAGAATAATTTCCATCAATATCTGGAATCGGTCGTATGGGGTTATGCCTTTTAATTTATTTTAATTAAAATTGTTGAAAATTGGCTCGTATTTAGACATGCGACTATTTAACAACATTTAATCATTTCTTATTTAAAGCTATTTGTTTGCTCCCGACTCAAAACCCGCTGAAGAGATTATGTGGGAGATGACACCATCCTAAAAAATGAATGAGAAATGTACCCCACAACATTTAAATAAACCTAAAACACCTAAACAGTTTTTACAGAGATTTTCACAGTACGTCATGCGTCTCATGGAAGCAACGTAACATCTAAAATTCCTCGTGGATTCAGAGTTGTACCATCAAATGTAATATTACCTCTAAAATAATATGGTGGAGCCTAGGGCACATTCGGCATTTTATTAGAGCTCTATATCTCAGTGCTTATTTAACAGATATAAAAACTTTATGGCTGGTTATTGTCCTCAGATACTTAATTATAAAAACTAGTAACAAAAACATATAATAAATTAATGTTAGTTATACATTTTTACAGTTTTGTAAAAAAGTCAAATTCGCCGACATTTTCGTCAATACAAGCACGCTTGGTCTTATATGTACGAATGTGCCCCACTTCAAAATACCGAATCTACCCCGAAGGTACTTTATATATATATTTTTTTATTTATTTCTATCAATCTTCTACAAACATTATACTTTAATTATTTTTATAAAAATGCACATTGTAATTAACTACTTTTTAACAATACTGTCATACAAATTGAAAAGTTTTATACACGAAATACTTACGAAATGGAATGGAAATATTACAAAAACATCTGTAAAAATACTAAAAACAGTGCGACATATTCTGATATTCGATACCTATGTATTGAATCTAGTGATTTTCGGAGAGTACTTCATATCGAAAACGCGCTTGTCGAATGTGCCCCGATACCGAAAATTCCCCAGTCTCCCCTACATTTACCAACGTTTAAATTTGTATAAAAACATGGATGCAAATACGCCATATTTCTTATATATAGAGATGGGTAGCTGATGAACCGACAAATTTGACTTTTTATTTGCACCACCTCGAAATATTCACCTGAGAACCAAAAAAGTATATATATTCTTGATCAGAATAAAATTCTATGTAGATTTAGCCATGTCCGTCCGTCATCCTGTTAAATTGAACTTTATACACACATTTGCAATTTTGCACATACATTACTATTACCCAGGAGGCCCGGGTCCCATTTTTTTAATAAATTTAGTTTTGCAACAGAAAGTTTTTAATTCCACTAGTGTTCTCAAAATTTCTACATTCAGAAGAGGAATGCAACAAAATCCCAGGTGAAATCATAAATAACATTGGTGGAGAATATGCCAAACCACATTAAAAATGTAAAGAAGAGCATATATTGTGGATAAAATATTAAAATTTTTTTAATATTTAGATTTTTTCTTATCGTACAAAAATACAAAAGTGTACGAACAAAAGTGTACGAATTGAGTTGTTTTTCATTTTAATTGTACCCGGCCCGGCCCCAGGGTTTCTTGTATCACGTATTCAGATTTAGCAAAAGGTATTTTTTTGTAAAGTCGGCATTTTATTTTCAAACAAAACAAGATAAACAAGCTTCAGATATATTGAAAGAACAAAAATATAAAGTTAAAGTGCCCATTGAGCAATTCTATTGTGTGAAAGACATCGCCTTGAGGGGAAGTAAAGCCACCTGAATACTGTCCTTAGACGTAAACATAGAAAAAGTTTGGAGAGTACATCCAAAAATGCAACATACATTAGTACCACAATACATAACGAGTTAATATAATTAATTGGAGAATACATCCAGAAGTCTATAGTTAAAGAAGTGAAAAATGCTGTATTCTTTTCGGTTTTAGCGGATGAAACTATATATTATTAGATTTTTGACTGTGTATCTAAAAAAGTCAAGAAATGTTTCCTTTGCTACGTGGAACAGAAAAAGAATTTTCCACCGTCATAATAAACACAGTACTCCGTTTGGGTTTAGATCCAAAATTTTTGGGAGGTCAAGGATATGACGGTGCGTCTAACATGTCAGCGGAATACTTTAATTGTTCTTTTCACATTTTAAAATTAAGTTTAAATGCAGCTTCGAAGATTCCAGATATTCGATGTATATTTTCCACAATTTTTGGACATTTGCTCATTCTTTAGAAAATCCAAAAAGGTCTGATACTATATGTAGAATAAAGTAAACAGGTTAGATTTAATTTGGTTTTATTTCTAAGAAGTAGAACGACATTATTTTTCCCATGTTTGGACGAACTAATTGTAAATATGACAAGACGATTTCTGGAGTTTTTCTACAGTAAAAACGCATCTGTCTATGCGTAAATCTGAAGTAAATACTGATCACATAACTAAGAAATCAAAAAAATAGGAGATTTGATTTGAAATAAAGATTATTTTTTTTAATATACACAACATTTAATATATACGCAATACATTAAGAGTAATGAAGTTATATATTATTGTGACCCGCATGCATATAAATACATTGTCTTTAGTTTTAATACATTTTCACGATTAGTATTGCCTTTCCATATATTTTTTAATAAATGTATACCAATTTAATAAGCCTACAAAAGTTTTTATTAAAATAAAACATTGTTTTTTTAATTTAAGCACCAATGAAATGAAAAAAGTAAGATTTTACTTTTTTCATTTCATTGGAGTACTATAAATGTGTAATAGTTACGTCTTTTTGTTTCATGTTAAAAAGATGTAACTGACATAAAACCTTTAAAAACAAAACAAAAATTAATTTTTTAAATAAAAATGCCTCTATAGTGCTGTTAAACTTTAAAAAATATTCAGCCATACTCCAGTTTTATAGACTTTATAAAGGTTTTTTGCTTCTCTTGTAACATAAATAAAAATGGAGTTACGTCCGTTCGCATTTATGGTGGCGACAGATAAAACAGAAACAATTTTTTTTGTTTTTATTTTCCAAGCTTATGTCATAAGAAGGGTTACAGATTCCCATTTCAAAATTTGTCTGAGTAACTTGGTTACAAATACGTATATTCGGTGGAAAATACGTTTGGTGAATTTTTTTGTTTCATTTTGCCAAATAAACGACCTGTAACTTGTCTATAAGCAATTTACAATGTCGCAGTCAACATATAAACTTTCCGAATAATAATTTATTTTATTTAAACTTATTAACTTCGTAGATATTCTTATTAGAAAGTTATCTGAATTAGAAATATGAGTAACTTTATTGCAATTTTCAATACTGAAATTTGCAAACAAAAATAAAGATCCAACTTCGGCCTATACAAGGGGTTGGTGCAAAATGTTCAATTATTTTTCAACTGAACAGCAACGGTTCATTAACATCCCGCAATATAACACACAAGGAAAAAATATACAATCATTGGATTTGAATGATCCCTTTAACATACTTCAAAACTAAATGTTCTGCTAGCGGTTGTGGTGGTGATGGTAGAGTACAAATGTAATCAACTGTTTTCGACTTGTCACCCTCACTTTGTGGCGTTTGATGTATTATTCGCTTCATTTGACCGACAGGTCTTGACAAATAAAACACATTTTGTCAAAGACAAATATGTAAACAAACACACTACGTTCGCCACCAATGACACAGGACGAGAAAACACACGTTCCTTTGTTTAGATAAAGGATATCCGAAAAGGGCCAGCACACTCTAAGGAACAGTATCCAAATGTCACAAGACCTACCACCAATTATTTGTTGTGGTCACATCGCGCACACCGTTGGCAGAGTCGACGTGCTTCCAATTAGCGTGTAATGAAAAAATCTAGTCGCTTATAATGCAGAGTAAAATTGAAACCGAAAAGCCCAACAAACCCATATCAACTAGATTTCTTAACTAGAACGTCTACCAATTTTCATCAAGTACTGGAACTGATTAAAATTTTGAAATTTCCAATTTACTTGTACAAATGTTATTATTCCGCACAACTTGTAACGAAAATGAATATGTACTCTGCTAGGTTATGCATTACACGATGAACTGTACAAACGTCATACATCGTTGAGCGGGGCAACGGAACGGGAATCGTTTAAGCATCAATCGATTGAAGGACACTTGTCGCAAAAATTTGAGCAGGTATAGATAGAGAAGTATATACCACGAAATATTAAATATTATGTTTACAAGTAATTTGGTATAATTTCATTGTAGCTAGGGATAAGAAAATCGTTATGGTTAACAATTTAAAATACCATAATCATTTGCACATACCATTATATTATATTATATTATATTATATTATATTATATTATATTATATTATATTATATTATATTATATTATATTATATTATATTATATTATATTATATTATATTATATTATATTATATTATATTATATTATATTATATTATATTATATTATATTATATTATATTATATTATATTATATTATATTATATTATATTATATTATATTATATTATATTATATTATATTATATTATATTATATTATATTATATTATATTATATTATATTATATTATATTATATTATATTATATTATATTATATTATATTATATTATATTATATTATATTATATTATATTATATTATATTATAATATATTATATTATATTATATTATATTATATTATATTATATTATATTATATTATATTATATTATATTATATTATATTATATTATATTATATTATATTATATTATATTATGTTATATTATATTTTATTATATATATATATTATATTATATTATATTATATTATATTATATTATATTATATTATATTATATTAGATTATATTATATTATATTATATTATATTAGATTAGATTATATTATATTATATTATATTATATTATATTATATTATATTATATTATATTATATTATATTATATTATATTATATTATATTATATTATATTATATTATATTATATTATATTATATTATATTATATTATATTATATTATATTATATTATATTATATTATATTATATTATATTATATTATATTATATTATATTATATTATATTATATTATATTATATTATATATTATATTGGCTGTTGTTTATCGTTTGGGTTACTTTGCCTTACTTCGAATTGAATATTTTTTAACATTTTTGGGTAGCTTTGATGGTAAACCTCCCTGTGAGAAGCTATCAATACCGATAATCGGCAATACAACAATTTCAAACAAGTTTTGCAAACGAATTAAAACGGGATAACTTTTCATCTCTGAATATATTTCAATACACTCACCCGCCTTTTGGTGGAACACAACTATTATTTTTTTTTTAAATTCATCCTTTATTCTTTTGTCGTATTTTAGGAGTACTATCAATGGTGAAAAATGAGTGAGAATGAGGTTACAACGCGACTTAAAAAATATACAAGGCTTTACTTCTTTTGTGCTAAACTAATTTAAACAAGTGAAAAAGCGGTAAGTTCGGCCGGGCCGAACTTTTGATACCCTCCACCATAGATATATTGACAAGCTACTAGAAATGAAAATATAGGGAACATACCGAAAAGGGGACCTATAATGACATTTTTAAAAACGGATTATGTAAACCATAATACAAATTTTAGATGTTGTTAAAGGATAATTATACCCTCAGCCTTATGGCTAATGAGTGTTTATACTCTTTAACACGGTGAAAAAGTGCCTCATCGAAATATTGGTTCTAGACCCCATGTGTCTTTGGACCAAATCCGTTTCAGAAAACTTAGATTTCATCCGAACTTTGCCTATCTTATTATTTCTTTCAAGCTTAGTTAAAATTCGAAGATGGGGAATATTGGTCCACTCCTTCTGGAACCTCCAATCAGGGGCTAGGTCTAAATGCGGCTATAGTTCATTATCGAACCTTACGTTCTAATTTATTATCTCTGTATCCTACGCAGGTGAAATGATTACAAAAGAGTCTTAGAACCAAACTCAAAACGCGGAACAAATCAGATAACTATTTTAATATAAAAAGGGGGTTATATGGGGACTACCCCAAAAAGGGAGCGAATATTAATAATTTTTGGTAGGGAGATTTGTTACCATATACGACTACAAAATACCAAATTGCAGCAAATTCGGTTAAAAAACGCGCCCAAGAACCCAAAAATACCGAAAATTGGGGGTATAATTCGAACTTGACCTGCCTGCAGACCAAAGAAAACCCTATGAAAAATTTCAGCACCCTATCTTAATTCCTTCAGAAGCGTGATTACAACAGACGGACGGACATAGAATTTTACCCTGATCAAGAATATAAATACTTTATAGGGTCGGAAATGAATATTTCGATGAGATACCAACGGAATGACAAAATTAATATACCCTCCATACTATGGTGGAGGGTATAAAAGTGGTAAATTGGCAACACTGGTACAGACCCTTATATAGGTGATTATATCGTGCTATGGGGTCAAACATGGACTCACATAGTAAATTATCTGTTAACAGAATGCAGAATTATAATTTACAGCCCCAAAGATGGGAAAATCGTCCAAATATTCTAAAAATACCGAAAAAATGGAGTTTCGATTTTGAAAATTGTTTGCAAAAAAGTGTTTTTTTTAAACACAAAGAACTCAGTATGCCAAATTACAACTTCGTTTAGAAAATGGCAATAATAGGAGGGGATACGGGGATTTTTTGTAAAGATATTTCTCACATTCCAAAAAACCAAAATGCCAAATTTCAAAGCTCTATCTTAAATATTGCGACCTCTGTCATGAATTTAAAGGACAGAACGAATTCCATATACAATTTTATTCTGAACAAGAATATACTATTTGAGATCTCCGACAAATATTTCGAGGTTTTCTATCGGAATGACAAATTATAATCAGACTATGTGTTTTTTATGTTATACTTTACAAAAACTTCTATTGTTCAAAACTATAATTTGTGTTTTCTTTGTGCTTTGCAAATATGATCGTTTTCCGAAAAGTAAAGAAGTAAGTAATTTAAGGGAACCCCCCTCCCCCCCCCCCTTCACGATTTTAATTTTTCAAGATTTTCAATGGGCTGGTAAATGAATACAAATGCTTGTTAAGGTTTGTAACTTTGCACATATTTAATTGAAGATTTAAAAGAGAAGAAAAATAATTTACAAAAATTGTTTGTTATTGTTTTGTTGTTGTTTTTTGTAATTAAAGAAAAGTCCTCATTTTTGATGGCGGGCATGATAACTCCTCACTGGAACATCGGAATCCGAAAATTCCAACGGTGTTAGAAAGAGTACATGTCTGGTTCTCGTATGAACTAGGATTATTGACTTTGCTCTAAAATTAACAAAATGGTGGACCTTTGAAAAAATATTTTTGAAAAATCGCCGATTTTTTACCAAATACCAAGTTAAAATATAAGGAAGACTTCACCGATTGGCTTTATCCTAGTTCATACGAGACCTATACACTCAAAGACAAAGGTTGGAAAATTTGGAACCGATTAGATTATTAGTTTTTGAGTTATCGTGCCCGCCATTCGCAAAAAAATGTTTAGAGAAAAACGCGTTTAAAGTTTGAGAAGCCCTTCAGCCGTCACTTGATGCTGACACAATAAATCGGCTATATCTTCAAGAGTTCTTGAGATTTTCACTTGAAATTTTGTAGAGACATTCTTTAATCGGTGTAGATTCGAATTATATCAACAAAAATGTTGACCCCGAGAATGGGGGGTCCCCTTAAGTATTATACAAATGTGTTTCGAATTATAACTTATTATTGAATTAAAGTATTAAAAAAATCAGGGAATTTGCGGTAAATAAGCTGGTCGATTCGAAAATTAATTAGTTCACATTATTGAGAGTTCACAGTTTCGGATGTTCACATTATGTAGAGTTCACTGAAATTTAATTTGAATGTGTATACATCATAGATTTTAAATTATATTTATATTCTGTAGACCCCGGTGAATACTATTGTTGACAACTATATTGAGAAACGAAGAAAAAAATATATATTTGTTTTAGTTTAGTCACTCTCGAAATTGTGTATTGGAATAAAGAACATTTTCCAGTCTGCGTACATGCCGATAAATAGAAAATATAATACTTACTTGGAAACTTGTTTAATACAAATTATTATTTAAAAATATTTTCATAATCATTAAACACAGACTGATTTATACATCCGCTATATTTTTTGAGACATTTGTTACATAGAAGTACCTCTGTTTATTATAATTTTGTTAAGTTATATTACTTGCTGAGATTTATTATCCACAAAGATTTGTAAACATCGCCAGAAAATTACACTTCACTATTAAAAACATTGTTGTGAAACATATTAATAATCGTCACTTGTTCAAGTGTTTTACAACTTTCGCCAAACAAAGGAATATTTTCTTTTTTATTAACAAAGCAACATACCTGCCATGCGTTAGCATCAAGGGTGGCTAGGAATGACATGTCAAATTCCTGCAATAGGAATCATTTCATCAATAACGAAAATATTATTAATGCACAAATGTCTGTCCGGTTTCAGCGAGAGCTTACCTTCCTTCGGAAATTACTTGCGAAATCCAGAGTGAATGCCGTCAAACCCTAAGGTCAGTGAACAAAAAGGTAGAAAGACGTTGAATTTTTGCCGCAGGTTATAATATCACAAAATATATATTAGATTAGTGGTATTTTTTTAACTCTGTCGACACATAAAGTTTGTCTCAGTGTTTCTGTGCCTTATGCCGAGTGAAACAGGTACGGTCCGGCAATACAATTTTCGAAAGTTTATTTCCGTTTCCGTGTTACTTGCTATTACGGACGATGAACGCGTGCACGGAGGAGTCAAGGAAATTGAGACACTTTATTTGAACAACATATTACTTTGATGAATGTGTTTGGGAAAACTTCCGTATTTCTTGCGGTTGAATTCAAGAAATTCAGCAAACTTACGCGTTAAGAGTTTCGGTGCGAATGCAACGAGGTCCCAGCCTTTGGCTATGTACAACCTGGGGGTGTACCCTTCTCAGCTTCTGTTGGTATTGTTTGGTTTTTCAATGCGTACGTACATGCTGCGAAACACCTAAGATACACACGTATGTAGCTATGGACCCCATTCTACTCAGTTCATAAACGTCATCTCTTCTCCAATGGACAAGGATCTAAGGCTCCTCTTTTGTGTGTGTGTATGTGCATATGAGTATGAAGAGACAACTGGCTGCCTTGCCTTGCTGATTGGGCGGATAGGATACGCTGTGAGGAGTGGAATAGCATCGAGTCCGGTAGAGCGGTGTACGAGATGCGAGGGAACAACAATGCCTTAATGCGTCGGTTATTTAATCTTCCGCATACCTATCGTTGTGACCCGAGGAAAATCGATGCTTGCTGGCAATATTTGCCTTGGCTGGAGTGAATACACAATTTGGAGCTCGACACAACTGTCCACGCACACCTAGACAGACAGCGATTGCGTCTATGTGTGTATGAACAAAACAAAAAACGGCAAATGGCTCCGTAGATGGGGAATGGCCTCGTACATAATGTCGCACACACTGCCACACACACACACTTCGTCCTGATTCACAGGGATGCTGTAGCTTCCCACCCCAATGTCCCCCAAGTATATAGAAACCGTACTTGCAGTACTCAGTTGTTCACAAATATTGCCCGGGGAAAATATATCTCCCGACACCCATTCCGCCGTTTCTTTTACTTAGCCGCCCTACGGGAGTATTGGAGCTGCTTTGTTGCCGCTATTTACATGCTACCGACGTCCTACAAGAACAACTACATACATATAGATGTGTGTATGTATTTCGTGGCTCTTTGCATCGCATACTCACACGCATACACCCAGGGCATACGGCCATCCGTGTACGACTGTACACTCCACCTACTGTAGACGATTGTTAGCCCGGATTGTTGGAACAAAACACCGAAAATGGTTATAGTTTTATATTCCTATCAAAATATTGTGTTTACATATATTTGTACATTATGTATGGGGGTGATGTATATAGTATTTATACCCTTCACCACACTGTGGTACAGGGTATTATGTCTTTGTGCATATGTTTGTAACAGGCAAAAATAATCGAGATAGACCCATGGTTCCTTTTGAGAATATGCATAGAATCACTTTCTGAGTCGATTTACGCATGTCCGTCTATCCGTCCGTCCGTCCGTCTGTCCATGTTAAATTGTAAACAAAGTACAGGTCGCATTTATGATCCGAATTGGATGAAATTTGGCATAGGTCACTTATTTGGCCCAAGGACGAACCCTATTGAAATTGGGAAAAATCGGTTCAGATTTAGATATAGCTCCCATATATATATTTAACCGATTTAATGTAAACATTCCCTATATAACTTTCGATTTGCACGAAATTTAGTACAGCCTAATCATTTAGGTCTAGAATGATGTCTGCCAAGTTTCGTGAAAATCGGTCCAGATTTAGATATAGCTCCCATATATAGTTTCGTCCGATTTCATGTATATGGTGCCCCAAAGTCCCTATATATCTTTTGATTTGCACGAAATTTGGCATAACGTACTGAATTAAGCCTAGAGTGATGTCTGCCAAGTTTCGTGAAAATCGGTCCAGATTTAGATATAGCTCCCATATATAGTTTCGTCCGATTTCATGTAAATGGTGCCCCAAAGTCTCTATATATCTTTCGATTTGCACGAAATTTGGCATAACGTACTGAATTGAGTCTAGAATGGTGTCTGCCCAGTTTCAAGAAAATCGGTCCAGATTTAGATATAGCTCCCATATATAGTTTCGTCCGATTTCATGTAAATGGTGCCCCAAAGTCCCTATATATCCTTCGATTTGCACGAAATTTGGCATAACGTACTTAATTGGGCCTAGAATGATGTCTGCCAAGTTTCATGAAAATCGGTCCCGATTTAGATATAGCTCACATATATAGTTTCGTCCGATTTAATGTAAATGGGGCCCCAAAGTCCCTATATATCTTTCGATTAGCACGAAATTTGGTACAGCCTAATCATTTAGGTCTAGAATGATGTCTGCCAAGCTCCGTGAAAATCGGTCAAGATTTAGATATAGCTACCATATATAGTTTCGTCCGATTTCATGTAAATTGTGACCAAAATCCATATATATCTTTCGATTTGCACGAAATTTGGCATAACGTACTGAATTGAGCCTAGAGTTATGTCTGCCAAGTTTCGTGAAAATCAGTCCAGATTTAGATATAGCTCCCATATATAGTTTCGTCCGATTTCATGTAAATTGTGCACCAACATCCATATATATCTTTCGATTTTCCCGAAATTTTGCACAACGTACTGAATTGAGCCTAGAGTGATGTCTGCCAAGTTTCGATAAAATCGGTCCATATTTCTATATAGCTCCCACATATAGTTTCGTCCGATTTCATGTAAATGGTTCACCAAAGTCGCTATATATCTTTCGATTTGCACGAAATTTGGCATAACGTACTGAATTGAGCCTAGAGTGATGTCTGCCTTGTTTCGTGAAAATCGGTCCAGATTTAGATATAGTTCCATTTTATTATAGATTGATTTTATGTAATTGACGCACCAAGGAACCAATAGGAACAAAACGTTCTAAAGTTAGTATAACCTAACCTGTGACAAGTTTGCTTGAAATCGCTTAATATGTGGATATAGCTTACATATATTTTTTCGCCCGATATCAAGCAAATTGGGCATCATACTCCTCATGTTAGTCAGATTGACATCAAATTTTGCACAACGTACAAAATTGAGCATAGAATTACGTAGTTGCGTTTTCTAGAAGTACAGACATAGTCAACCGGATGACCTATTTATATTTGTTTGAAGTCGATTTACACACTTTATGGACAAATCTAGGTAGATTCACATTTAGATAAATATCACATATTTTATTTCATCCAATTTCATGTTAATAGTCCTGTTTAATGTACCCATAGTGGTGAAGGGTATCCTAGAGTCGGCCCCGTCCGACTTTACTACTTTCCTTACTGGTTTTTTCTTATATATCTATGTACATTAAATTGTATGTGCCGAGTTTGTTTCTCTTGTGCCGTCAGCAAAGAGGGAAACGGAAGTTGCGCTTCTGGGAATTGTTAATGTTCCTGTGCAGACTGTGGCCAAAAGCAAAATGACTGAGATGCTCAAAAATAAAAAAAAAAACAACTTACTCTTAAACAGGAAAAAATCTCTTAAGCACAATCTATGGTAATTTGGCTAATGCGCATGGAGAGCTCTGAAATTGTCCATAAAAAATCATCAACCATTTTGTCGTACATACCAGTATTTTACAACCAAATTTGACTTACAGTTGCTTTGTTATAGCCATCGAAGCGAGTGCCGTTCAATAATCTTGAGAATTTTGGATGCATTATTTTCGAGTTTCGTTTATTGCACGGTTTGTCGTCGCATCACATGCACGAACGCTAAGTATTTATTTTTGAAATGCAATAGAAAGGATAAAAAGTCAATTAAAAAAATATGTCGTGCTTTCAACAGAATATCTGCTGTATTTAAATGTCATTAAGATTTTTCTTCGGTTTCGGATTTCGATTTGCCAAGTCTAATGTTGTCATCCACAGACTAACCATATAAATTCGGGGACCACATCAAAGCTAAGACATACATTTTCAGTTGTATAAAAAAACCCAAAAAATTAATATATGGATACTGTAGGTACAGCATTTTTAAAGTCTGAGGGAAGATTCTTCTTTTTTGACCTATATGTTGTTGGTTGCGTTTACTGACAATGACAAATAATAAATTTCGAAAATAATTCAGTGAAAATAAGCGTAAGCGGATTTCAAATATGATCGTTTAGTGTATGTTATGGGTTATAAGAGTTTATGTAGAAAATGTGCGCGTTTAAATTACTACAGAAATGCAGAGTGACGGACTGGACAAAATCGAATTGAACGTTGATACAATGCATTAAGTGCAGCACACAATAAATAAGAAATAAACACCAACAAGTGAAAAATGCGTTAAATTCGGCGGTACTTTGGATACCCTCCACCATAGCTATACTGATAGTTTCTTGAAATGAAAATATAGGGCACATACCAAAAAGTAGAGGAAGTGATGCAAATGTGGTATAGTCACTTTTTTTGTAAACTGAAAATTTTAGAATAACTGAAACATGTTCTATAGTTTGCTGTTCTCAAAAAATAAGATAGCAATGATCTGATTAATTTATTTAAATCACGTTGAGAATCAGTACCAAAAATTAAATTTTTCATGAAATTGACTTTTTTCGGTTGAAGCTTATAAATAATTTTTTGTTTTACGGATGTAAATTAATCGTTATTACTAAAGCATTAAAATAATTAGTATGAACTACAAATCAAATAATATGCGCCATTGCACCACATAGTCACCAATTTAGGACAAAAACTAGACATTTCTTCAGTAAACACAAGTGCTGGTAATGTGGTATACCTTGGGTCTGCATGAAAAAAAGCCAGCTCTAGACAAAAACTCATTACTATTTGAAACATTTGTACTCTACGAGAGTCTACCATGAATCACAAGGATGAAAAACAAAGGCCATGAGTTTTAACAACTTCTCCATACAAAAAATAAATATTGCCATGTGTAGACATTGATGGGGCACATTCGGCACCATAGTCATAGCCTGGTAATTGTCATCGCTTTCAGTCTGGTTGAAATTCAGATCCTCTAATGGTTCTTTTTGAATTTTTGGGCTATATTTTCTAGCGGCGGACGTTGAAATCTCAAGGTCGCACACACCATCAGAAATAGGTTTTTTCTATCGCGTTTTCGTCAATACAAGCACGTTTGGTCTTATACATGTAATTTCGAACCATATTAAAGGATTATTTTTAAAGACAAACTCAAAAACATTTAAGGAAATAATATTGCACTACCTGTATATGGCCGAATGTGCCCCACCTTAAAATGCCGATGAAGGAAAGGCTGGACCGATTTGCCTACCATTATATGAGGCATATACCATAAAGTGATACTATACCGACAAATTACAGAGAAGTTCCTTATCCTACATGAAATACCGAATTAAAGGCAATGTATACGGTATTTGCTACTACTTTCAAAGTACATAAAATCGTACTATGCCAAAATATGGACCAAATATAAGGAGGCGTAAAAACGCACAATAATGGTGAGCCAATTTTTTACATTATAAAACCAACACATGGCAAATATCCCACACGATATCTAAATCATTGGCTGAAACTTGAACGTATTCTAAATAGAAAATAAAACCAGCTTTATTTGTGAAAAATTTCAATATATATACATAGGATATACCAAAATGTCCATTACACATACCTCTAAAATTTAGCTAGCTATTAATAATTTAGCTAGGTATTAATAAAAATTTAATTATATTCGGGCAATGGAGACAATAGCGCATTAGATGCTCTATGTGTCTAACTTATATGTGCCTTTATGGTTCCTCAAATATATTTTTCATGATATGAGAACGACTGCGCAAATTCGACCCACATTTTCCTTCGATTGTTTTTAATTGCAGAGGGAAGAGTTTTACCGAAGAAAAATTGAGAAAAACGTAAAAAGTCGTAGATTGGAGTAATTAAACACACCTTTTATAGAACTTATGAATCGTATGTGATCAAAATAGGAATAGTAATTATTATTTGAGATAAGAGTAGTTAGATCAAAACTTGACTTTCTCCTGAAAAATGTTTGGTAGAATAAGTTCGATCACTTGCTAAACTGAAATACCTCACATACTGGCATAATTTAATATTTAACAATAACAATATTACTGAATATACTGGAATATCAGTAAATGAAGTTTTACCGTCATGAAGAAAATATTATGCATATTTTTTTGATTGTGGAAATTTGACGTACATTTTTGGAAATATATTTTCGATGAATTCGTTAATTTTTACCAACCCTATATTGATGCAATTCTGATAAGGCAAAACAACGTTTGCCGGGTCTGCTAGTATTTATATAATAATACACATCGTAATTAACCACTTTTAAATAATATTGTCTTAAATTTTGAAAAGTTGTATACACGAAAAACTTACGAAATGGAATGGACATATTACAAAAACATCTGAAAAAATACAAAATCCCGTGCATATAAATATGTTTATTGGCTAGAAATTTCAAACTTTGTGACAGTTATTTATTTCGATATTCGATGCCTACTTATCGAAACTAGTGATGTACGGTGAGAGCTTCATATCGAAAACGCGATTGCCGAAGGTGCCCCGATGCCGAAGGTGCCCCAGTCTCCTATACCACATTACCTGCCCTTTTTTTAAAATCACTTTTTATGGAATTTCAAATATTTTCTCAAATAACTCTTAAATTGTTATAATAATATTATTTTCAAATTGATACATGGAAAGACAACACATGTAGCATGTTAAGTGTAAAATTGCAATTTAATCGGATAAAAAATAAAAATTTGGCAATCTAAAAACAAATGGGTATACCACATTTTCATCACCTCCTATATACCGATATTGACAATTGTGTTGTAAACTATAATGGGCATCAAATACAAATTTCAGCAATTAAGATTTTCCCTAAAATCTCAAAACCATATATCGTGGTCCGATATAGGCAACGTATGGTAGGGTGGAATATGTGTATAGAATCCTTAAACTACTGCAATTTCTCGCTAAATATTAAAAATATCTTAAATCATTAGGTATCTTTATATAGGGTCTAAACATAAACGCGGGTCGATATATTCGTTTTCTAATCTGACGTTCTAGTTTTTTTTTATCTCGAGACCCTCCCTAGGTAGAATGGCTAACATATGGCTAAATCGTTTCAGAATTCCATACTTTGTAGGGTATAATACATATATCCCCCATATTATGGTGTAATACGCCTATAGGAAGACAACCCCAAAACGCGGAAGAAATCAGTTAACTATTTAAATATATATAATTTTTGAGAAGGAGATTTGTTTCCAAATACCACTACAAAATATAAAATTACAGCTAATTCGATAAAATATCGGGTTCAAAATCGTCAAAATACTGAAATTTTGGGGGTATCGTTATATGGGAGCTTCCGGTAAAAGTGGAACTATCTTAATAATTTTTACTGGAGAGGTTTGGTGATAGTAACTCAAAGTTCAAAAACTCAGCGAATTCGATTGAGAAGCGCGCTCAAGAACCCCACAATATCGAAAATATGGGGGCTACCAGAAAAAGTGGACCGATATTTGCAAAGTACCAAATTACAACTATTTCGGTTAAAACGCACTCAAAAAGCCAAAAGTGCCGTTACATGGGGACTACCCGAAAAAATTGACTTATACTGACAATTTTTAGGGCAGAGATTTGGTACCTAATAAGAGCGCAATGTACCAAATTTCAACGAATTCGGTTGAAAAACTCGCTAAAGAACCACTAAAAGGAACCTTCG
Organism: Musca vetustissima; assembly: GCF_032173495.1. NCBI lineage: Eukaryota > Metazoa > Arthropoda > Insecta > Diptera > Muscidae > Musca > Musca vetustissima. Next base: position 238,992 of record NW_026880211.1, read on the forward strand.
ATGAGTTACAAATGGAATGACAAAATTAAAATACCCTCCATAGTATGGAGTCCATACTATGGTGGTGGGTATAATAATAGTATTGGTCTTATTTCGAGCTTCTACATTTGAAAATGTATAACAATTACCCACGTCTAAACTGTTTCTTGACACACTGTAAATAAACAGAGCAACATGTTGACGGAACAAGCCAAGCCATCAACAAGCCTATCATTGCCTATTTAAAATCATTGCAAAGGCTTTGAAAGAGCATCGATTTTTCCGATGACTTTTTCCACTGTTTCATAATGCAACAACAATTTTCCATACTTTTAGAGAAACATGTTGAAGTTTATTTTAATGTCAGTAAAGTTTCGATAAAAACTACCAATTTTGGCAAATCCAATAATTTTATTTGTTATAACCAAAATTCTTCTTGCTTAAAAATGCTTTAGCAGAATTTTTCTTTGGCAATTAAATTTTCTCACAGTTATTTGTTACAGACAGACTCATAATTGAGATAGTCCTTTTTTGTTTGAAATGCAAACATAATACCACCATAACGAATGAGATTATTTGTATTTGCATAACAGTCACGTGTTTAACCAGCCATAATATTACGACCACAACAAATTCACTGGCTCTTCGTTATTGTTCGTTAGGTATAACTCGTCGTCTTTAAGTATGCACACGATCATTTATGAACAATGAATTATATTTGCTCCGGTGCTATCATTATCATTTGAAACAAGTCCTTAATGCTATTTACATACACCCTTTGCATACGCCCCGTCAATGAAATCTAAGCCAAACGAACGAACCTCATTCAATTGACCTTATACTGAAAATACTGATAAATTGGTATTATCAGCTCCATTAATAATCCGTTTAAAATACCATCAAATACCACGTAACATCTAACAGTTTAATTGTTACTTTGGTGGCATCGCTTCATGTACTCATACAACAAATTACATGACTGTAATTAATACGGGCGAGCAATTAATGATCGACTACCACCACCTCCATTCGTTTCTGAAATGCATTCGGGTAATATTGATGAACGGTTAGTTGAAGGTACCTGAAGCTATTTCATTACATTTTCAATGAATCTAACGGTGACCCTTTCTTGAAAGCGACTCTTTTCTAAGATTCCATCCGTCACACATCGACATCCAATGATCTACCAATCTAAGGCGACCTTTCGGTCGCAATGGAGGTATTGTATTTAATTGTCTTAAATTCGTTTTTAATGAGCTTCGAACAAATTTTGGAATTGGAATAAATAATGTTGGACGGCTTAAAGGATGATATGCTTAAGGGGATGGGGGAGCGACTACTATTTTCGGTGGTCATACCTTCATACATATTTCTAAAGCACGTGTATTGAGGGGCGTCTACAAGTTGTCTATTCATGTTCACTAATTCGTTTTTAATAATTTGTTGAATCGCATTGGATATATATGTGTATGTGTGTAAGTTTTACTCATTATTCAAATAGTGAAGGTCCACAGCAGCAGCAGTGCGATCTTAAACATTTGCACTTCTTTGATGTCGAGTGATTTGTCTGCCTAATGGACTTCTGTTTTTTTTTACATTCATATGTTGCTATCTAGAGGCTATTTCCCCTATGCTATTCTGTAGCATGGAAATAAACCCGGACAAAACAATTGGTTATTCGAACATGGATAAAATGCACTCGACGTGACAGTTTTTGTTGTAGTTTAAAGTTTGTTATAAATGTTTACATCGTTATATATCGTATTTATCTATTTGAGATTTTCAGATTTAAGAACGGCAATCATTCATTTATTTTTGGTAATATATTTAGTTTCCAGTTTATATACATATTTTTGGTATCCTTTATTATACTATTTTCAAATTATTTCTAGGCACATAATTATGGAAAGTAGTCTCATTTGAGAAATTGATAATGGCAACCCTTTTGATTAATAAAGAATAAATTCCATGGTATAATAATTAAAGTTAACAGCAAGTGTTGTTGTACAAAAAACGATACAACAACCACATGGAAATTTGTTGTTGTAAGTTCTACTAGTGTCAACTCATTTGACAGAAAAATGTAAACAAACAAACAAATTATCATCAAATTATTTTTATTTTGAAAATGGAATATTTCGAATCCTCAAAATAAAAATTGAAAAACATGAATGAAAATCTATCAAATTTATATTTCTATCGCTTCCACATCTTTCCTTTAATTGAGCCATTGCCATATATATGTGTAACACATATGACAATGCTGGGAATAGCGAGTAATTCCATCAAGAAAGATTTGCTTCCTCAAACTTTCCCAGCAGGCAGATTGAGTAAATTGAATACGGGAGCACATTAATAAAGAACAATTTCAAATTGTATGTTCCCAATTTTCCTGTTGGGTGATTTTTAAAAACATAATTTGTCAAATTTATATTGACATTAGTATTACGTTGGAATCAAATCAGCTGGGATTTGCTGTTACCTTTTATAATTGTACCATGAATAAATTCCATAACAATTTAAATTAAATATATGTGTTTTCTAAAAATTTTATGTAATTTATGATGGGCAAAGCTTTATATAATTGCATATAATTAGGCATGCTATGTACATATATGCTATTATTTTTTAACGGGCTTGTGGTCTATATAATAAATACAGTAATCTTAATTTTTTGATGCACATTGTTCTCAAGATATAGCTTTTGTTATTACAATTTATATTTATCGGTTATAGAGGCAGGGAACTTCAAAATATTAAGCAATATTAATAATTTGGTAATTTTTGCCACTGAACACATGTTGTGCGCGCTTAAATTTTGAAAGCTGAATGTTGTTCAAAGTAAAATTATAAAATAAATTGAAATTCTATTTCTGCATGAGACTACCTCATATAATTATGTCATGTTCTTCTTAAACTACACGAAGTTGGTTCGACTGCAGAGTTGTATAATGCACATTAGTGTTACCGCTGGGAATTTTAAAATATTTGCACAAAAAGTAGTTTCCTTGAGAAAAAAAAAGCGCACAGAAAAGTAAATTTGCGACTTGTGTCGCACAACTGCAATGTCATGTTCTTACGAATTTGTATTCGATGGTAAACTATATTTCGTTTAGTTCGGTAGATAAAACACGTGGCAAGCCAAAGCTTAACACAGGTATGGTCCAATAATGTCATTGACCATTGACTTCAATCGTTCACTCAGCACACTGGATAGAACTTTATATGCGATGGGAAGAACGCTAATTTCTCTATAGCTGGCACATATCGTCTTGACTCCTTTTTTGTGCACGGGACACAGGATACTGAGGTTCCAATCATTGGGCATGCATTCCTCTAGCCAAATTGTACTAATCAGCTGGTGCATGCTCCTGACCAGCATCTGACCACAAGTCTTGAATGGTTCGGCTGGTAACCCATCGGCTTCTTCTGCTTTATTGTTTTTGAGCCGATTAATTGCTTTTATAACCTCATCTTGGCTAGGTGGTATACACTCTATACCATCATCTCTTATTGGTTCTGGGGTATCTTCTTCGCCGCCACTATTTGATACTAGAAGCTTTTCAAAATGCTCCTTCCAGATCCTCAACACGCTGTCTGTATCTGTCACCAGGTTTCCGTCTTCATCTCTACAGGAGGATGTGCCTGCACCAAAGCCTTCGGTTTGGTGTTATACTCGTTGGTAAAATTTCCGGACTTCATTCTGACTCCTGTACCTCTCGATTTGCTCACAAATTAATATTAACATTTGAAACAATACTTCTGTTTTAGGCAGAATTGTAAAATTTGATAGGTGTAGCAATAACATCTCACTAAGTTGAGTACACCCTACACTTGTGCCAGTATCTTCATACTATTTATCTGGACATTTAGTACTTGATAAGTTAAATGCTATACTACAAATATATATGGAAACAAAAATTATTGCCGAAAAGATAGTGGTTGGTTTGTCCCATATTTGGACGAACTAATTCTAGATTTCTGGAAAAGGAAAAAATAGTTAAAACGTTATCAAATGTAGTGCCATCAAGAATTATAAAATTTTCATTTACAGAGTTTAAGAGGGGAAATATACCTTAATAGTTGCTTAAATCCTTTGGTTTTTCACTATTTAGTTGCTGCAACTCATCTTCTTTTTATTGAATATTTTTTATTATACTACAATTATACTTGTGTTCTGTTCATATTAGACTCGATAAACACCATAGTAAATATTTCAATGTCCTTCCACATTTAATTTATTTATTTTTTTTTACAAAAAAAATTAATACTGTTCCTCTGTTCCATTTTTTCGAATAGCAAAAAACTACGACGAAACTATTTATCTGTCAAAACAAATTGGCTGATTTCACCAACATAACAGAACAAACCCGAAAACAAATTAAAAGTTCGAAGCAAAATATTCGACTTCTTTATCGGTTTTTATCTTCGAGACATCTGGTTCCGAAACACTGTGTATTGTTTTCACGCATTCAAGGGAATTCCTTGGAATATCTGTATAATTGCTGTTTGCATTAAGGGAGTCATCGTCCGTCAGTTACTATGAAGTAATATATCTACGGCCGGAGTCAGTGTCCACGAACGACGCACATCAGCCACAATTCAACTTTCATATGTATTCATAATTATAAGGAACTGTTCAGATGTGGGATGGTTATTCGAGTCGACGAGCAACATGAATTTGCTCACATACCTACATACAGACTACATATGTGGGGCAAATATTTCCAACAACACAACAAGATCGATGATGATCACTGCAGTCGAGGTTCACTTTTTTCAGAACAGTGTTCGTTAGATGTCGTTTTGTTCTGCGATGCCTAAATTCGCAGTGTCGCACTGTGACAAAGCAAAATCTACATGCAAAATTACCCGAACAGCAAAGACAAAGCGCGCTCCAGTCAGCAACGTCAACTCCCCCATCGACGGTGTTGTCCATGCAGCGTGCAGTAAGTATTTTCCAGACGGAGGAGGTGCACCAACTCTTGTTCCGAACTAAGGGCCAATTTCGGGATGGGGGTAGCGGATTCGAGTTAAAGATACCAAAGAAGGAGCTAAACTAGTACTGAAGTCGACCACTTGCATAGGCTTTGGGAATTTGTTGTTGCAAATGAGAGTGCTTCTTAGTAGCGAGCGAGCTACAGTGTGAGTTCTCTTCGTATTAGTGGCCGTGGTTGTGTATTGATCTCAAAAAGGAGGAGTAGCGCACTGAGCGAGCGTAAGGTTCAATCCAATGCCCGTGAGCAAAAAGTGGGAGTTGCAATAATTGTTTAATTATAGGATTTTGTTGTTTCGACTTCATTTTTTATGAAAATGTGTGTTATGTATGACGACTACGACGACGAGCAGCACAAAGACTGTGTCGTCGCCGTTACTGTTGTTTTGACCTTTTTGTTCAAACAACGTTGCGGACACATTGTTAATAGTTGATCGTTGGCTCGTCGTCGATTTTTGTTACCTTAATGATGCGCCACTACTCTGTGTCGCATTCTAAATGAACCCCACCACCACCACTACACCTAACAAATCGCCGTGGAGAAGAAAGGCAGTACTCTGGATGCCAAGCTAAGTTGCCAGGTTCTGTGCCAAGATGTGATCTGCCACGGAATGATTTGCTGCAGTGATGTGATGTTATTGTGCTGATCTGATGCTGATGTAAACAATGGAAAGGTGGCACCAACATGGCTGTGCTCTTGCACTCAGTCTTGGCTGCTGACTGCCGGCGGCTGTCGATGTTGTTTGGTGCACATTTTGCGATGGTAACTCAGCCAGCCAGTCAGCAGCTTCGATATGCTAAAAAGTATTTTTCTCCTTTGTGCACATCTTCCATAGTTTCTTTCGCGCTCCGAGGCATAGAGCTTTTATTTTCCACCAGCCACTAGTTGCAATGTGTACGGGCGAGGTGTACCGCAGAATTCGTCCTAATCACAAGTGCACTGTGCACAGCTCGTGCCGTAACATGGAGTAGCTAACGAAGGCATGAGTACGACGATGATGACGACGACGTAAACAAGCAACACAGAAATTCCAAGCATTTTTATACGACTGTTCATTGATCGAGTAACCGAACGACACTACATCGCCTCGATCAAGACCAACACCAGTCGTTGCAACAGAACTGCCCTCACATTTTCACGCGTCTGTCCCATTGTCGCTTCTTGACGCTGTGACTAACTTTCTGCCGTCGCAATATAAACGATAGTGTAAATCGTTCTTTCTATTGCCCTCTTCCATGTTTCGGATTTCCGCTCCAGGGCATTCGTGTTTGATCTCGCAAGTTGCGACTCATTCCAACTGCTTGCAAATATTCTACGAGGGCCACAAAAAAACGAAACCATCAACATGCAAAGAGACCAGAGCATGCAGACGGTCAACTCGTTGTTGCACCAAATGCGGTAATAATTCATTTGGTGACTGCATCGCGTCGCAGCATATCACATTGTCTGTAGAATGCTAGCATACAAACATACCACTACAACCCGTCCAGACGTACCGCGAGACAGTCAAACGGTATGAATCATAACGACATGATTGGTTGTCTCAACAAATGTTGATAAGTAATCGCAATTGCCGCAGCACTTTTGTTACGATTAGTGAAAACAGCATTTTTTATCGCGCATTGAATGCATACTGATCGCCTAATAGATTGATCGCTTCACATAACTGATAATCCGAATATGCTAAGATCCGAATTTAGAAATCATTTGCGAATACAACCAATTCCTACTGAAAAATAAAAATAATTTGAAGTCTGTTCATTTGCCATTGAAGACAGAGTTCATGACACGAAATAATTACCTTTGTCATTATTGCACATGGGCGGGACGTCGTTCGATGGACCCTTGTACATTTTTGAAGAAAACCATTTAACACAATTTATGGCTTCGGTTTTGCAAAAATCATGATCGATTGAATAGTTGCAGTCAATTTTTAAAATTCCAATCATTATTATAGAATGCAAAACTTTAGCCATTTAAGGTGACCAGCTAGATTGTTTATTGGCACAGTTATGTAGTATTGGGAGAAAAAATTCTTCTATAGTATTTACCGGGGTGGGTAAATACACATTTGCGGTTATTTATTTAGGTATTTAATGTATTGAATCGCTAATACAACATCTTACACCCTATTTCCGGGTTTATGATATCAAATTGTTTAAAAAAATAGAAAATATTGGGTAAAAAATATTTTACTGCCAAATTTTGGCTCACATATTTTTTATTTACAAAACAACTTCCGGTATGGCAAATGGGGCTCAGGGTCCAAGTTTTGATATAGCCCCACATAACAGTTGCTCCTGATTTAATTTCTTTAATTTTATTTTTAATGTATTTGATGTTTTTCCCGCACAACAAGACAAAGGTCTTATAAATGGCAGTACAATATTATAAATATAATCACACGTCCATACTCCTATAAAGAAATTGAAGAGATTTTATTTTAACAAGTGAGTCGCCATACATTTTACAATCAAATTAGGTAAAATTTCGCACATAGAGTTTTCAAAGTGCACAAAATATTCTTGCAAAAATTTGTCAGCGTATATTTTGTTAATGGTACTCTCATCTAGACGCACCGAACCGGCACAACTCTGTTTCCTGCTTCGTGTATTATATGTGAAAATTAACTTATGTATATGTTTAATTTGATATAAATACTTGTTGATGTATAATTTTCGGGATTTTAGGTTTGTTTGTATACCCTTCACCATAAGGTGGAGTGAACAGATTTTCGTTATACTTAGTACTTATCAGACACATAAAGTAACATTACAAGACTTCTTGCCATTTTGCCTTCGGTGTTTCGGTGGAAATAAGTTTATTAATGATTGAATTTATGGAAAATAAATTTAATAAGTTTAAATGTACATATCATTGTTCCCAATATATTTCCAAGACTTCCATATTACGGTAGCCTAATATTATGTTAGCTTTTTGTACCCACCACGATTTAAGATTGAACCTTCAAATTTGCACATACACTTCTACTACTCATAAGATATTTGGTATTGAAAATGTTCAATTTTGAGTCACTTCTTAGGGTAGCCCCATATTACGGTACCACCAATATTCAACATAATTGCTTGAAAACGTGTACATACAATGATCTCAATTATTATTATTATTGTTTTTTTTTTGTATTCTACCAATTCTAGCCCAAAATATCTCAAAATAACAACTACGACGTAATACTAATTTCGTGGAATTCCTAAAATCTTTCGCGGTTTTTTATTTTTTCTCAGATCAATCCGCTCAGCCGTTTTAGCGAGACTAACTAACAGCAGTTCATTTTTATATATGGGCAATATTGCCCACATATAAGCCGAAGATCACCCCTTTATAACTCTCGAATTATTAAAAGACATAAGAAAAATTTAATACTTTTGGATTTATTGATATGTCGTTGCAAACTTTTCATGATTTTTCGGGAACTGGCCAGCCAAAAACTTGTCAGAAAATATTTTTGAAAATATAGCAGATTTTATTGCATTTTCTGTGGATCATTTCACTTGCGAACAGAAATTTAAAAATTTCAGCCGAAAGATATATGTACCTAATTTATCTGAAAAACAAGTGAAAAGGCGTTAAGTTCGGCCGGGCCTCCACCATAGTTATATTGACAGATACATGCAATGAAAATATAGGGAACATACCAAAAAATGGGATTATATCGATAATTCTACAAACCGATTTATGTAAACCATTATGTACACCAAATACAAATTTTAGCAATTTTATGGGGATTTTTCCTAAAATCTGTAAGATCCAAAAAGTGGACTGATACTGATAACGAATGGTAGAGTATAAAATCCTCAAACTACTGTAATTTAGATTACAAAGTTCTATGAGGCTATGCCTAAAGGGGGACCAATATTGATTACATAGTGTAGGAAGTAGCGAATATTTGGAATATGATTATATGAGGGCTATGCCTAATTAATGACCGGTATATACCAATTTTGAACCAAATATTTTAATTTTTTGTCTCAATTCTTTCCTTCCGGAGGTATCACGAATATTTGGAATATATATTGAGGCTATGCCTAATTAATGACCGGTATATACCAATTTTGAACCAAATATTTTAATTTTTTGTCTCCCGATATATTATCATTATTGTCTGCCGATATATTTCATTATTGCCATGTTTGAGTTTTTTTATCACAATATCTTTAGAAGGCGGAATGCTTACAATAGATGCCTAAAACGTTTTTGTGGGGTAGAAATTGACTATTCCACGTAACGACTACCCAATCCCAACACACGGAACAAATCAGATAACTATTTTAATATAAACCAGTAAGGAATGTAGTAAAGTTGGACGGGGCCGACTATATGATACCCTTCACCACTTTGGGTATATTCAACAGATGAATCTTAACAGACGTCGCATTTTTGAAGGACAAGTAAAATGAAATTGGACCCATAAACATGTCTTTCTGCAACCTATACTAAATTTTTCATTAGGTCAGATATAGAGTTGATTCTTTTCAATGGGACAAAATTATGTAAATCAATTTAAAGCATATATCAATCGGATACCCGTTGATTTTTTGGATACATATCTGATAAACATGAGGAGTTTGGTGCGCCATTTACTTCAAATCGGACGAAAATATGTATAAAAGCTATATCGAAATCTAAGCCGATTTCGTCGAAACTTGTCACAGAATATCTGCCATATTTTGAGTTCTTGGTGCATCATTTAGTTAAAATCGGGAGAAAATATGTATGGTAGCTCTATCCAAATTTGAACCGATTAAATAAAACTTTCCACGTGCTAGATTATATAAACTACTAGCTGTACCCGTGGCGCTTCGTTGCCCCTACTAAAGTGATTAACATGCAAATGTTCACACAGAAAACTAATTGTATGATATTGTAGTAGGTATTGTAGTAGTCGAATTCGAAGATTACTGTTCGGCTATAGATATTTCGTAGTGTAATATAAGTAATTGTATCGTAGCAGTTGGTTAATGTATAAGTTATTCAATTCAATAGATTACAAATACATTTTTAAATAATCATTTCCGATTGATACAGCTTAGATCTCTGCTGTATAATTCCTGTTAACGTTTTCAAAATAATACATTATCACATTATAATATTTTTACCGAACCTAAGAAAACCAAGATAAAGTCCGAAGATAAAATTTGTGGCAATTTAGTTAGTTGTTTCCTCTATACATCTTCCAAATAATAGTTTTTGTCATATCAGTTTGATCAACTAAACTCGTTTTCAGTTCAGCTATGATGATAACCCACTACAGATTTCCGATTTTTATAACTTTTCATCACCATCAGCATTTCGCTTTTGGATATCTCCCATTTTTTGCCGATTCATACTTTTATTGAATTCATATTTATTTTTCCGAATGGTGTTAGAATTATTGAAATTCAAAAAAAAGTTCCTGAACTGAAATGTTTTATTTCCAAAATGACAAAATGATTTCAGTAATTTTCATTTTACACAAATTTTATTCAAATATGTGAAGATAATGGAGAGATAAAAACAGCAGACGTTCGCGAAATTACTGAACTGGTGGTTTTTATCATTATGATAATAACATAATAGGACAAACAATTATAAGTCGAAAATTTCTGATTTGGACCAATTTGTACTTCCTGGTAATTTAAGATTGGATTTGTACTTATCTGAGTGTCATACATACTTTTATAAACAGATTTATTCAAGATATTCTAATATGTTCATAGAAAATGAATATAAGTTCAGAGGTATGATTACGGTTTTTGCTTTAACTCCTCGACATCGCGGAATTTTGGAAATTAATTTTGCCTATCTTACTTCCATGGGATGGCATGACTGACTGCGAAAATTTCTGCCGAGTCAATTCAGCGATTTTTGTGTCAACAACCAAAAGCGTTTCTTTTAATAAATAAATGTTAATAAATTTTGAGGTATGTTTACTACTGATGCTATAACTCCGCATCCACGCGGAATTTTAAAAGTTTATATAGCCTATGTATGTGGGGGCAGGGCATGCCCCCACATACAGTGTAAATCTCATTAAGATCCGTTCAGCGGTATTGGCGTCTATCGGTAACATACAAACAAACAAACAATTTTTTCTATTTTATACATATAGATAGATAGATATAACTTTGGATCTTTGGTGCACATTTTACCTAAAATCTGACGAAACTATATATAGAAACTATATCTAAATCTGAACCAATTTCAACAAAACTTGCCACACGTTATCTCATAATAACTTCACTGGACTGGAGAATTCGGTGCAGCATTTATATCTAACGTATAGGTTATACTAAGTTCATTACGAAAGATATATGCGGACGAAAATGTATATGGGAGCTATATCTAAATCTGGGGGAAACTTAACACACATCATTCTATACTTCATTCAGTACGATATGCCAAATTTCGTGCAAATCGAAAGATATATTGGGACTCTGATGCACTATTTATCTAAAATCGGACCAAAATATATATGGGAGCTATATCTAAATCCTAACCAATTTTTAGGAAACTTAACACACGTCATTCTAGACCCAATTCATTATGCTGTGCCAAATTTCGTGCAAATCGAAAGATATTTAGGGACTTTGGTACACCATTTTCCTTAAATCGGGCGAAAATATATATGGGAGCTATATCTAAATCTGAACCGATTTTCACGAAACTTAGCACACATCATTCTAGGCTTAATTTAGTACGCTGTGCCAAATTTCGTGCAAATCGAAAGATATTTAGGGACATTGGTGCACCATTTACCTTAAGGCAACCCCCCCTATTCTCGATTTTTTATTTTTAAGATTTTAAATGGGCTGGTAAATGAATACCAATGCTTGTTAAGGTTTGTAACTTGGCACACATATATTTGAAGATTTAAAAAGGAAGAAAAATAATTTACCAATGTTTGTTGTTGTTTTTTGGGTTCAAAGAGAAGTCCGTATTTTCGATGGCGGGCATGATAACTCCTCACTGGAACATCGGAATCCGAAAATTCCAACGGTGTTAGAAAGAGGACATGTCTGGCTCTCGTATGAACTAGGATTATTGACTTCGCACAACAATTAACAAAATGGCGGAACTTTGAATTTTTTTTTTTTTTTTTTTGGAAAATCGCCTATTTTTCCACAAACTAAGTTAAAAAATAAGGAAGATCTTCACCGATTGGCTTTATCCTAGTTCATACGAGAGCTACACACTCCCAGAGAAACGTGTAAAAATTTGGAATCGATTAGTTTTTGAGTTATCGTGCCCGCCATTCGTTTTGAGAAAAATGCGTTTAAAGTTTGAGAATCACTCTTGCCGTCACTAGGTGCTGACACAATAAATCGGATATATCTTCAAGAGTTCTTGAGATTTTCATTTGAAATTTTGTAGGAACATTCTAGAATTATAGTAGATTCGAATTAGATCAAAAAAATTTTTGACACCGAGAATGGGGGGGGGGGCGGTGGGCTTTTAATCGGACGAAAATATATATGGGAGCTATATATAAATCTTAACCGATTTTCATGAAACTTAGCACACATAATTCTAGGCTTAATTAAGTACGCTGTGCCAAATTTCGTGCAAATCGAAAGATATATAGGGACTTTGGTGCACCATTTACCTTAAATTGGACGAAAATATATATGGGAGCTATATCTAAATCTGAACCGATTTTTCAATAGGGTTCGTCCTTGGGCCAAATAAGTGACGTATGCCAAATTTCATACAATTCGGATAATAAATGCGACCTGTACTTCGTTTACAATTGTACATGGACAGACAGACGGACGAACGCACGGACATGCATAAATCGACTTAAAAAGTCATTCTATGCATATTCTCAACAGGAACCATGTGTCTATCTCGTTTCCTTTTGGCTGTTACAAACATATGCACAAAGACATAATACCCTGTACCACAGTGTGGTGAAGGGTATAAAAAGGGTGTTATATGGAGACTATCCCTAAAAAGGGGTGAATATTAATAATTTTTGGTGGGAAGATTTATTACCATATACAACTACAAGATACCAAATTTCAGCGAATTCAGTTAAAAAACACGCTCAAGAATCCTAAAATACCGAAAATTGGGGGGTGCCCTTATATGGGGTCTACCCGAAAAAATTGACCTATATTTATATTTTTTTGTGGAGAGATTTGCTACTCAATAAGAATTCAAATTACTAAATTACAGCCAATTCAGTGGAAAAATCCGGTCAAAACCCCCCAAAAACTGGAAATTGGGAGGTACCCTTATATGAGGGCTACCAGAAAAAGTGGACCTATATTTGTAATTTTTAGTGGGGAAATTTAGTACCCAATAAGAACCCAATGTACCAAATTTCAGCGAATTCGGTCGAAAAATGCGATCAAACCCCCCAAAATACCGCAAAATTAGGGGTACCCTTATATGGGGGCTATCCGAAAATATGGACCCATATTTATAATTTTTAGTGGAGAGATAAGATAAGAACTCAATGTACCAAATTTCAGCGAATTCAGTTGAAAAACGCGCTCAAGAACCCTAAAATACCGAAAATTTGGGGGAACCCTTATATGGGAGCTATGCCTAAACGTGGGCCGATATAGCCCATCTTCGAACTTGACCAGCCTGCAGACAAAAAACGACTCTATGCAAAATTTTGGCGTTCTATCTCAATTTGTTTAGACGCTAGAGTGATTACAACAGACAGACGGACATGCTTAAATCGTCTTAGAATTTTACGCTGATCAAGAATATATACTTTATAGGGTCGGAAATGATTATTTCGATGCGTTACAAACAGAAAACAAAACTAATATATAACTAATATATCTTATTCCAATGTCGCTGTAAATTACAAACCACTATATCATTATTTTAAAATTAATTTTTATGTAGTTGATATTTTAGTTAATATTTGTAGAATGTTGAATTGAATGTGTTTAATTTAAAATAGCTAACTTATTATATTTATTTTTGTACAAATAAAAATTTAAGAAAGAGTAAAATTTTTAATTTTCGGATACTTAATGGTGAGATTTGGTGAGTAGGATTCATATTTAACGTTTGTAAATATATGTTAATATCTCCAAAACGGAAAACCGGCCGATGACATTATATATGTGGTTTACATCACAACATATACCAATAATTTATAAGGAAATAAGAAAAAAATCAATATACAGATTATACCAAAAACTCAAATTTAATTTCTCAGTACACAGCTACAAAAATTTCTCTCTCAACTCAGTATGTACTAAACTGTTTAACTTATTGAACAAAAATGAATTTTTAATTTCAAATGCCATTGTAATAAAAATGTTTAAAATGTGTCACTCATATGTATGAAAATGTTCATTACTGGTATGACACAAACATTTATTATATTCCCAATACTATTTCCATTCATGTTTTAAATGACAAATAAACGCGGCTACTTGTTGCTTATTGGCTTATCTGACGGTATTAATATACACCGTTCTTGCTGCACTTCGTGTGCTTAATTTGGTCACCTTATCCAACGTGCGTTGGACAACAGTCAATAGGCTGACTGTTGTCGGACGTTGATGTTAAAATACTCAAAAATTGTTGTTAGACGTGATGTGAATAATCAATGCGATAAAGATCTGAAGGGTCAGAGCATAGTGTTCTCTGTGCTTTGACGCATGCAAATTTCAAAGATTACGATATGATTATGGGTGGTTAAGTTCTTATTATTGTTATTTTACTCGCTTCATCTGGTGTCTTCGTTCGAGTAGAAAAGTGTACATGTTAAGTAAACCATAGAACGAAATAAATTTCGTTGGAGATTAATCATGTTCTGGTACGGCTTGAATTAATCTTGGATAAGCAATTATTGAATGTACAGCAATTTGTACCAATAAATTGTTGAACAGGAATTATTATCAGTGGACGGCAGATCACAATGAACGCATACAATGAGAAATATGCAAATAAGGAACGTTGACTGTTTAATCTACTTCATAACGTTGATTTATTTATTATTTTAAGCTGTAAGTGCTCACACAAGTCAGCAGACTGCTATTTTCTTTAATGAAATTAATAAAATATTTTCGACGAAAAATGTAAGACGTTGATATTTTAAGATAATACTTCTGAGTTTTGATCTAGTAGGTGTGAGCCGACCAAATCAGTAACTTCCTTCGTGAGCTATCGTGCATAATGCGAGGGTAAAAAATTGCATTCAAAAACTTAGATACAGTGGCGACAAAACAATGAGATCGATTTTCCGTTAATGAAATGCTTAAAGTCTATTCAGAATAAATTTTTATACCCTTCACCACACTGTGGTACAGGGTATTATGTCTTTGTGCATATGTTTGTAACAGGCAAAAGGAAACGAAATAGACACATGGTTCCTTTTGAGAATATGCATAGAATCACTTTCTGAGTCGATTTATGCATGTCCGTCCGTCCGTCCGTCTGTCTGTCGATGTAAAATTGTAAACAAAGTACAGGTCGCATTTATAATCCGAATTGGATGAAATTTAGCATAGGTCACTTATTTGGCCCAAGGACGAACCCTATTGAAATTGGGAAAAATCGGTTCAGATTTAGATATAGCTCCCATATATATATTTAACCGATTTAATGTAAACGGTCCCTATATATCTTTCGATTTGCACGAAATTTGGTACAGCCTAATCATTTAGGTCTAGAATGATGTCTGCCAAGTTTCGAGAAAATCGGTCCAGATAAAGATATAGCTCCCATATATAGTTTCGTCCGATTTCATGAAAATGGTGCACAAAGTACCTATTAACCTTCGAATTTCACGAATTTTGGCATAACGTACTTAATTGAGCCTAGAATGATGTCTGCCAAGTTTCATGAAAATCGGTCCTGATTTAGATATAGCTCCCATATATAGTTTCGTCCGATTTCATGTAAATGGTGCCCCAAAGTCCCTATATATCTTTCGATTTGCACGAAATTTGGTACAGCCTAATCATTTAGGTCTAGGATGATGGCTGCCAAGTTTCGTGAAAATAGGTCAAGATTTAGATATAGCTCCCATATATAGTTTCGTCCGATTTCATGTAAATGGTGCACCAAAGTCCCTATATATCCTTCGATTTGCACGAAATTTGGCATAACGTACTGAATTGAGCCTTGAGTGATGTCTGCCTTGTTTCGTGAAAATCGGCCCAGATTTAGATATAGCTCCGTTCTATTATAGATTGATTTTAGATTGATTGACGCACCAAGGAACCAATAGGCTGATAGGAACAAAACGTTCTGAAATTAGTATAACCTAACCTGTGACAAGTTTGTTTGAAATCGCTTAATATTTGGGTAACCTGTGACAAGTTTGTTTGAAATCGCTTAATATTTGGGTAACCTGTGACAAGTTTGTTTGAAATCGCTTAATATTTGGGTAGAGCTTCCACATATATTTTCGCCCGATTTCAAGCAAATTGGGCATCAAACTCATTAGTTAGTCAAATTGACATGAAATTTTGCACAACTTACAAAATTGAGCATAGAATTACGTAGTTGCGTTTTGTAGAAGTACAGACATAGCCCAACGGATAACCTATTTATGTTTGTTTGAAGTCGATTTACATACTTTATGGATAAAACTAGGTAGATTCACATTTAGATAAATATCACATATTTTATTTCATCCAATTTCATGTTAATAGTCCTGTTTAATATACCCATAGTGGTGAAGGGTATCATATAGTCGGCCCCGTCCGACTTTACTACTTTCCTTACTGGTTATTATTGTAAATCAGCCGTTTCTTAAATGTAACGGCATTGACTTTTCCATTCTGAACCTCTTTAAAGTAGTTTATCTTTTCCTGATTACAGGACTATTTAATTAAAATTCTATAAAGTCAAAAAATACATAATATTTTAATATTATTTCATGTTGACGGCGGCTGCGCCTCAAATGGTCAGTCCACTTAATCCAATTTTGGCATTTGAACTTTACTCCAAAATCGACAATTCTGCTTATTTATATATCCATTGAACCAAAAATTAGCTTCGTCGCTGAACACAATTTTTCGATAACTTTCCAATACAACTTTTAATTATAGACTAAACTAAATATGTTTGACCATGAAAAACTACACAAAACGTACTTGAACTGTTTAAAGGAGTTCGCCAAAAAGATAATAACTAAAAAATCACCATTTAAAAAACCAATCTTATAAATCGATGGAAAACACAAAACCCTCTTTTGCCTCAACCAGTTTTTACTCTCAGTGAGGTATATACACTTTACTATGGCATAAATGTGCTCATCGACCTATATTTATAACACAATTTAACACTTTAACCATGCCTGTATAGTATTGACAGATGCCACTTATCGCCAACCAAATGGTCAAAATTGTGCTGAAAATTAATTTTATATTATCATGCGAACAGATCATCCGATTTGAACCAAACTGTGCACAAGATAGGACTTATCGCTCAACTCCTTCCAGTACTTTCTCATCAATGAACCAGTAAGGAAAGTAGTAAAGTCGGACGGGGCCGACTATATGATACCCTTCACCACTTTGGGTATATTCAACAGATGAATCCTAACAGACGTTGAAGGACCATAAACACGAAAATGGGTCCATAAACATGTCATTCAGCAATCTATACTAAATTTTTCATTTGGTCAGATATAGAGTTGCTATAGATATAGTATATATATAATGTGACCCGATTTCAATGAGACTTGCCAGAGATTAACTTATATTAACTACAGTTCATTGTACAAAATTGTGTGACAATCGGACAAACTTTGGGTCTTTAGTGCACAATTTACATAAAATCGGAAGAAAAGATATATAGGAGCTATATCTAAATCTGAACCGATTTTCACGACACTTAGCACACATCATTCTAGACCTAACTCATTACGTTATGCCGTGCAGATATTGACTTTGGTGCACAATATACATTAAATCGGAGAAAAATATATATGGGAGCTATATCTAAATCTAAATCATTACGCTATGCCAAATTTCGTGCAAATCGAAATATATATAGAGACTTTGATACACCATTTACATTAAATCGGACGAAAATATATATGTGAGTTATATCTAAATCTGGACCGATTTTTAGGAAACTTAACACACATCATTCTAGAACAAATTCAGTACGCTGTACCAAATTTCTTTTAAACCGAAAGATATATAAGGACTTTGGGTCACCATTTACATTAAATCGGACGAAAATATATATGGGAGCTTTATCTAAATCTGGACCGATTTTCAGGAAACTTGACAAATTTCGTGCAATCGAAAGATATATAGGGTCTTTGGTACACCATTTACATTAAATCGGACGAAAATGTATATGGGAGCTACATCTAAATCTGGGCCGATTTTCAGGAAACTTGACACACATCTATCTAGCCTCAATTCAGTACGCTATGCCAAATTTCGTGCAAATCGTAAGGTACATAGGGGTTTTAGTGCACCATTTACATAAAATCGGACGAAAATATATATGGGAGCTATATCTAAATCTGAACCGATTTTCACCAATTTTAATAGGGTTCGTCCTTGGGCCAAATAAATGAACCGTGTCAAATTTCAAACAATTCGGATTATAAATGCGACCTGTACTTTGTTTACAATGTAACATCAAGAGACGGACGGACATGCATAAATCGACTCAGAAAGTGATTGTATGCATATTCTCAGAAGGAGCCATGGGTCTATCTCGTTTCCTTTTGCCTGTTACAAAAATATGCACAAAGACATAATTTGATCGCATTTTTCGACCGAATTCGCTGAAATTCGATACTTTGAGTTCTTTTCGGGTAGCCCCCATATAAGGGTACCCCCACTTTTCGGTATTTTAGGGTTTTGAGCGCGGTTTTCAACCGAATTCGCTGAAATTTAGTACATTGGGTTTTTATTGGGTACCAAATTTCCCCACTAAAAATTTTAAATATAGGTCCACTTTTTCTGGTAGCCCCCATATAAGGGTACCTCCCACTTTCCACTTTTTGGGGGATTTTGACCGGATTTTTTCACCGAAAGGGCTGTAATTTGAGTTCTTATTGGGTAGCAAATCTCTCCACCAATAATTATAAATATAGGTCAATATTTTCGGGTAGCCCCCATATAAGAGTACCCCCAATTTTCGATTTTTTGAGGTTCTTGAGCGCGTTTTTCAAACGAATTCGCTGAAATTTGGTATTTTGTAGTCGTATATGGTACCAAATCTTCTCAACAAAAATTATTAATATTCACCCTTTTTTAGGGGTAGTCCCCATATAACCCTCTTTTTTATATTAAAATAGTTATCTAATGTGTTCCGTGAGTTGGGGTTGGGTAGTCGTTACGGGGAATAATCAATTTTTACCCTAGAAAGACTATTTAGCCATCTGTTGTAAGCATTCCGCCTTCTAAAGATATTGTGATAAAAGAAAACTCAAACATGACGATAATGAACTATATCGGCAGACATTTAGGCAACTCCTTAATATAGTGATACCTCCTGAAGGAAAGAATTGAGATAAACAATTAAAATATTGGGTTCAATATTGGCATATACCGGTCATTAATTAGGCATAGCCCTCATATAATGATATCCCCAAATAATCACTATTTCCTACACTATGTCACTATTTCCTACATATAACTTTGTAATCTTAATTACAGTAGTTTGAGGATTTTATACTCTACTATGCGTTATCAGTATCAGTCCACTTTTTGGATCTTACAGATTTTAGGAAAAATCTCCATTAAAAATTGCTGAAGTTTGTATTTGGTGTACATAATGGTTTACATAAATCGGTTTGTAGAATTATCGGTGTATGCCCACTTTTTGGTATGTTCCCTATATTTTCATTGCATGTATCTGTCAGTATAACTATGGTGGAGGGTATCCAAAGTTCGGCCCGGCCGAACTTAACGCTTTTTTACTTGTTTACTTTTCATTCATCATTTTCAATTTTACTGAAATTTTTTGAAAATGTAATAAATATTTTCATGCTGACAAAATTAATTTATTTACGATAAATTCTCTCAATTGTTAGGGATGGGACCAATTTCTTGGTTATTCAGAGAGTGATTCGAATTGAGCAATGTACAAAAGTCGGTGCTCGCGCAGAAAATTTTTTTATGGGGAACTAAGTAATTACTTCATAATTAAGGGTCGAACAACGAATGAGAGAGGGAACAACGCTCGTCTGTACATGGCAAATTAGGTTTGTCCGATAACTTACTGAGTAAAAATTACTCAATAACTTATGTCGGAAGAGTTTGTTAGCTCATGTGAAAATATTGAAGTTATCGAACAACATTCACTAAATCGAGTAAGAAATCAAATGTATATGTCACAATTTGTAGTTGTTAAGAAATCTGATAAAAAATAACAATTTTTAATAAATGATTTTTATATATTTCAATTGTACATATTTCAATTTTTATATATTTCAATTGCATATTGTTTCATATCCCCAAAAAAATAAAATATTCAGTTACTGCATTGATTGAAAATAATATATATTTTTGACAACAAAACATTAAAATAAAAATTCTTACTGAGTAAATTTTGCCAGCACAATTTTTCAATACTCAGTAAACAACTGCCAAAATTTCGCTCTCAATAATTATGCCATGTTTTCTTCAAGGTGTATTTAATAAGGTGTAAGTGACAATCATATGGTTTCAAACTTTTTTCTTTTTTGTTTGTAAAGTAAATTGTCAAAAACATTTCAATTTTAAAAATGGTCTTTAAATTTAGGCTTTTTTAATAATAAAAATTTAAGAAAACTACATTCATAGAAACCTAGGATTAAATCAGTTATAACCCCGTTCGCCGATTGGTCCACATGTTTTATGTTATGTGTGGAAATCTGTCCATAAATCCCAGCTACTCATAAAATCGAGGAGATTATGTTAGGCTATATTGGAATCGGCCCCTTGGCGCTTGTCACAATCAGGGATGGTCCGTGCGACGAATTTTTAGGTTTTCGACTGTCAAAAAGGTGTAAACGTCGAAAACGTCATATACCTGTATAAAATGTAATAAATGTAGTAAACGTCATTTATTTGAATATCATTACCATATATAGGCAATTTGTAGAATATATATCATTTTTATATATATACTATTCCTTACTGGAACTGATAAACAATTCCAAACTTTTTGGAGAAGAAAATTTTGAAATTTGATATGGATTTGAGTAAAGCATACGTAATTTCATAATTGATTAATGAAAATAGCTATTTTGTCAAAAACTTAATGGTTTTGGGTAGGTTTCTGACGTATGTATGATACGTCGGAAATATAGGTCGTTTACGTCGCTGTTTCTGACAGACCATCTCTGGTCACAATCCTCGCGAAGGTCAAATACGCCTATGGAAAGATTTTATGCGGTCAACACAATTTCCATGATTTAGTCTTTGATCGGGGATTTATGTTCTTCAATTTTCTTTAAGAAGACAAGATTTGAAGGCACTCCACAGAAAAAATAGATTGTAATTAAAAATATAAACAACATCACACGGAGCCATGGGCTGCATGTGGGAAACTTAAAATTAATCGCGACCAGGTCTTAAACTTTATTTTTTCACTAAACTAAAACCGCTAATAACCCAAGAATACACAAATTCATTAATTATTCCTCAAAGAATAGTTCTTGACAAAAATAAATTAATAATTATTTTTGTTTATTTTTGTCAAAAACTTATTGGCAGCATGACAATTTAATTTCTATAACAACATTGTTGTTTTTGTAAAATATTTGTTGTTGTATCTGATGCATACACCTTATTAGTACACCTTGGTTTTCTTCTTATTTTCAAAGGAAATTTAAATTTTGGTTACTCAATTGCACTGCAGCATATTTGTTGTAAAACATTTAAAAAAGTTCATTTTATACATCAACATGACGTTTTAAATTTTAGCAATAAAGATTTAGACTACAATTTTATTTCCTCAAATGAATATCCCAAGTTCGTGATTGTATCGAAATTTCAATCGCCTGATAATCCCAGGTCCAAAAAACTAATACCCATTTCAAACAAAAATTCCCAATTTTGAATAAATCCCCTATCTCTCGGCAACACCGACTGACACTTTCTTACTCGTTTTAATAATTTTTTACAATCAAGTAAACCCACCCACGTTAACTTATATAACTTATAATATATTATGTTTGGAATAACAGATAAATTACTTCAAAACTATTTAATTGACATGCTGTACAAATTCTTCAATTATAAAGGCTTCAGCTATGTTAAAAAACTGGCGATATTTCCATAACCTGAAAGTTTGAAATCCAACAGAAATAATTACAACTACTTAAGAACTCCTCGTTCCCACAAGATGTGTAGTTTTATGTAATAGCACACACATATGTATTAATTGTAGACTGCCTATGCATTTGCCTTATCCAGAAGAAATAATCATCAAATTAACAGATGGCGCTAAATAGAGATATCCTTGTTAAATACTTAAATAAACACAACCAAACAAATGCATTCTCAATGGCAGCCAATTTTGGATTGACAGGTTCACTGCTTATTTGTCCTGCATTCATTGTCTTTTCAACAGTTGCCTTTCCAACTGTTTGGCCATTGTAGTGGCGGTGTTTGTTTTGGATGTGCGTTTATTTCTCAACTTGCGCTGTTCTTTTTTCTGTTGGCAGAAAGTAGGGATGGCAAACACGGAATCACACAAGCCTATATGTCCAAGTTAACACTGCAATCGTTATCGTAAGCAATCGATCTGCTACGTCATCCCTACACGAATGTGTATTTGAATTATTTGCGAATAGAATAATAATGTGGATTATGCACTTGAATGAAGGAACGCAAACATGTTGAACATGGCTGGATACAGCCATTCGTCATGGGAATACCTTCCCTCACCAAACCAACAGGGTATATAAATGATCTCTTTTGTTTTGTGTGGTGCGGAATTGAAACAATTAATTCAATGAAGTGACCTCATCAATTGCCAATGATAATGTGGCTGACGAGCTTATTTCCATCCGGCTAATCCCATTTGTACAGAAACACCAAACAAAACTATAAACTGAAAACGTTATTGTGTGACTGAAATCGCACAACAAATTGCATCCATATTTGAATGAAGATCTCACAATTGTCGGTATTTTTGAGGACGCAATTATTATACAACAATTTTCCGGCAAATGATTATATGCGGCCAATGGCCGCAATCCACCCCTAATAGAATTTCCAGTTTTCCTTTTTTTGTATTTTTAACATAAGGGCACACATACATGTTTGTATACACAAACATGACAGGCATTTCGCATGGTAGTATTTAATCCTTTTTATCACATACACCGAAATATTGTTGTTGTATGTGCGTGTCTTTTGAGACCGAACGGATGGATAGCCCCTAAATCGTTCACCTCAATCGAATTTGATTGGAATTTATCAAGAATATGTTATTCTTTCGAATTAACTTAGTCTTTAGGATTTACTTTCCCTAGGGCAAATCAATTCTATTTATCATATTTTAACATCCGTGTTCTTACAAGGTGTATTTGAAATCTGGCATAGAATTGATTTTTCATAAATATGTATATGTATTTTATATCATATAATAAAATTGTTATGTAACACCACGTATTGTTTACAATTTCCATTGAATATAAAAGAAATTTTGTAGATTCCCTATGGTATGAATTCAGGAATGTAAATAAAATGGTAAAAATGTGAATATTTTCGAATATTATAAAAAGGCTACTTCTCCAAGATGTTAGTGGAAAAAAAGCCTCAATACCCTCGCCAACCATTGTTCTGTCGGCTATTAATTTTGACAGAACCTGTAATATAACTACTCTCTTTTTATCGTCTCATCTCGAATAGAAACACCTCGCAATTATTTTATCACTTCATTCTAAATGATTTTTATTCAATCCATTATGCATATAAATAATTGTTTAATAATATTAACCTCTTTCGGAGAAACTATAATTACATTTTTTCCACATTCTCAATTCATTTTGGTTTTAATTTTATATAATGGTTACAAACTATGAAAAATACCTAATGATTTAAATGCTATGGATAATAATCTTCAAACATTTATCTCAGAGTTCACTGAATTGTAAAGGTGCAAAATAATAACAATTAAAATATATTTAATGTAAAGATATATATTAAACCTAAATATATCATAGGTATGTTTAATGGAAATGCTTTTGTATGTTATTCTTTTGAGGTTATCTCAATTTTGCCCTTTAGTGTATACTCTGTACTATGAATGAATAGAAAAGCAATAAATTATAACAGTTTTCAATAAATTTCAAAGGGAATAATATAAACAAAAGAACAAATATTGTAAATAGGGGAACAAAGAAATCACTCAAATGATCAATAATAATAGTAACAGGAATAGGAGTTTGAGGAGCACAAATACTCTTAGTGGATAAAAGTCTCCAAAAAATCAATGTGTAGAGAACATAGGTTTCTCTTTTAACATATTCTCTCTATGTTAAAAAAAATACTCGACCATGCAAGTTAAACATAGGTGCTCAAAATTAAAATGCGTTAGTATGTGTGAGAGAAAACAGAACAGTACTGAACAAAATTGTGTGTACATTTTTGTGGTCGGAAAAAATTATTGATGAATTCAATTTTTGTTATTATTTAAAATAAAAGCATTTTTAAAAATGTTTTTATATGAATTACAAAGTGTATATGTCATAAAAATCTAATAAAGTTTATAAAGTAGCATATACCGAGATAATAATCATATTATAATATTAAATAATAATATTAAATACTACGATAATTATCAAATATTTAAATCTTTAAAAAAACAGAAATTGTTCTGTTGTTTTTAAAATTTTTTAAACATACAAAACGCATTTCGAGTAATAAAATAAAAATCCAAATATACTGAAACACTTTTATCCCTAAGTGTTATTTCGTTGATTTTCTAGTTCTGCGGACACGACGTCGTGCGCGCACCCCGGTATGTGTTCATTCGTTGCCTGTCAAACAACGACTGACTGAAAGAGCATAACAATGCGTGTGAGTAGGCAGCTACTTTAAAGTATACTGATGGGCACCTATGAAGTTAAAGCATATTTATGCATACATATCGCTGGCTTAACTGGTAAAGGCGGCAAGTCCATATTTCACAATTTTTCAGGAGAGACAAAAAACAATCAAACTTTCTTTTGAATAAAGATTTTTAAAATCTGTAAATGCAAATTGTTTTTGTATTGTATGTGTAATTTAATTGCGTAAAGGCAAAATGAAAAAATAAGAATTTTTGTGGAGATACACGCCTTTTTTGGGACTTAGAGCTTTTTCTGTCGATAAGTTTGCATGTTTTAATGGACTTAGGTCTTTTTCTTACAACTTGTCTATCATTATATTTTCTAATTACTACAATAATTTTGATTTTTTACATGTTAATATTATCTAAAAGAGTAAAGATTGTTTTGGAATAATAATTCATTCAAAAATATGAAAAAACATATAAAATCGTCGCTATTTAGGCAGGTCGAATATTGGGGATAACGTTATATGGGCGGTACCCTAAAAAGTGGACAAATATTGATAAGTTCTTGTTGGAAGGTGAGCTACCCCATAAGTATCTAAAATAACAAATTACAGTCAATTCGGCTGAAAATCTTCAAAATAAAAACAATAACAAATGAGATAACTCTATTTCTATTTTTTTAGATCGATGTATTTTGACTCTTTATACATAAATGTATCAAAATCTCAATTTCTCGAAAATTGGACTTGTTGCCTTTACAAGTTAAGCAAGAGGTATATATGTACAGTGGTACAGTGGGTACAGGTAAAAAAAATGCCACATTAATATTTCGGTTGATTTTGACTTACCAGAGAATCGATGATCACGATGAAGGCCTTCCTCATGGTTCGATGCTATGTGGTTTCTCTTGTTAAAAATATCAGGATTTTTATATGCTGGTTAAACTTGCATGAGGAATGTATTAAAATATTATTATTGATTTTTCGAGAGGTTTGTGGATATAAATGATTAATTATGCATGTTGAGAAGATAATTGATGAAATAGGATCATATTTACGAGATTCTTAGTATAATGACATATGGACTGTTGCGATGTTTTAAATATTTGGTGGCATATTTATAAAAATTGCTGCAGTTTCTTCAGATGTATTATGCTCAGGTATGTAACTGGAACTTAATCAAAGGATTTATGTCATTATTCGCGCAAATATATTGTGTGCGTTCAAATCCCTTTGGTAGGCGTGGTTTTAATTCAGTTTTAAATATTTCATAGGATGAATGTGGTATGAATTTTCAAACTTTGTGCTTAGAGGCGTCTATATTATCCTTCACGGGCAATAAGGTGGTAGGGATAGATAAAATATCTTCCAGCAATTCTGTGATTTTAGGAGTAAAATGATAAGTCCAGTTTCTTATATCTACGGACTTTATACACGTGGTTCAAGGGCTTGGGATAGACAAAATCAAATTTTAGAAGACGGATCCAATATTTGTGCCACAACTATTAGATTTTTCTCCAAGTCTGATGCATGGATTCAATATAAGGAATTTTCGCAATATCGTTCCTATTTCTGCTTGCGCATTATGGGTTCCAGATGGATCCGTCTTAAATGCAAGAGATTACATTAATCGAATTTCATATTTTTATAAAAAAAATCTAAATGCTCACCTTCGAAATATTTAATTCAATATTAAATAAATTTGTTGTTTAATTCAAATTTAATCAAAAAATGTTGGTATTTGTAAAGGATTATTTAAGAAAACTTAGATAAATTTTGTGTTGATTAACAATTTCACTTGATTAAATTTTAAGATTTGTACACTTTGATAGTAAATTTATAAAAGGAAGTATATCAGTGAAACGTGACGAAAGAAGCTTCAGGGTAGTAGAATTTGCATTTGACAATTACATGTACAATTAGTGCACGACTTTTGGTACGAAAAGTAGTATCAATAAACTTTGGTATCGATGATGGAACCGTATTCCATACGGGTTTTATGCGTTTTGTTGTATGCAATTTATCCAAGTCCATTTGATAAGAGATGAAATCACTAATAAGAAAAATGGAGTTTGAGTGATTTTACTTTATTTATTTTAGGTTTAAATTTGTTTTTTGTTTTATTTTATTTCTTAATTTTTTTCCTCTTTTGATATATAGAATTGGATTGGTCAAGAAGTTCAATCGTATGTTCCATTTTGGTATATGAGTGGAATATCATTACGTTCGCTACGCAAGTTACAGCTATACCAGCTCTGTACTCATAGTAAAAATAGTATTTATGACGAACATAGAAAAAGAAGAAATAAACAAAAACAAACATCTGACAACCTGAACTTGTGTCTGAACAGTTTAATTAATGAAAAAATAGAAATTTAATATTAAGAAATTAAAGGAAAAAAATATATATGGAAATGCCAAAAATAAATCGATAGTTTTTATTAATTTCTCTGTGTGTTTTATTGATTACTCCCAAATAAGGGAAAATATAGAAGGCTCGCAAAATCAAGTTTCTCCACAGGAGAAAACATTAATGATTTGAAATTAAAATTTAAGTTTGCAATGTGCAGTGGTTGAAAAACATTTTGGTGCAATTAGTTGATCGATGAGATTGTTTTTGATCAGTAGCCCAAAAACGTCCACTACACAGGGGTTATAACCCAATTGGGTATAATTGTGTATTTAGGTTGGACTATATGATACATATGCTGCAGCAGAGAGCATTCCAGGTTTCATTTCAATCCCACTTAATTTCAATAAGTTTTGCAAAATTTGGATTCAATCGGACAAATCCATTTACGAAAGATGCTCGATGAAATGACAAGCACCAAGGATCCGAAATCCATCGGGAGCATCAAGAAACAGGATGAAGCGTTGATGGTATCCACCTTTTTGCCTCTCAGGACTCTAGATTTGGATCTCATTGGCAAGGTGGTTAACAGAAAAAAGATACGCTAGACAGTCAATACATTCAAACCATATAAATCGCCAGGACCAGAAGGAATCACACCGACATTTCTTCACTTTGCCTCGCCAATTACATATCTGATCCTTAAGAAAATCTATACGGCGTGTTTGACTCTCTCGTGCGTTCCGGATCTATGGAACGAGGTAAAGGTTACTTACATTCCCAAAGCGGGGAAACGAAGCCACTCTGCACTGAACGACCACCCCTCTTAGCAAATTAACAACACGCATACATAAAGGGGTGTAGAATCTTTATTAGTCTATGGACATTTTCCTTACAGACAACGGAAGCAAAGTAACTTGGCACAATCCTGGACTGTCAATTACGATGGAACAGGAACGCTGAGGAACGGGCGAAGAGAGGGCTGATTGCATCTTATGCATGCGGAACTTAAGGCCTTTGGGCCTCAGCATTAAGTGTCAGGCCGCAGGTAGTGCCCTAAGGCTGCATGAACAAATCGAAGTTGTACCTTTGGGCATGGTTGTATCTTGAACGAACCAGGTATGACATTGCACCAACACGTTAAACTAAGCGACTATATATCACCAGTACTGAGATTTGACGATGTAGATTTCGTTATTCCTAGTAGAGACGACTGGAACCAGAGTAACCCTCCTCTGGACGGTCTGGCTTTCTATACAGACGGATCCAAGATGGAAGAAGGTACAGGGGCTGGCGTCTACTGTGAAAGGCTAGGCCTTGATTTAACCTAAAGCTGGATAGCAACTGTAGTGTTTTCCAAGCTTAAAACTTCGCGATTTGGAAGGCAGCGGAATAAAAAGTCTGGATGCAGAGATCGTTGAACTGGTGACTATCTTTGTGGATAATCAAGCGACTCTTAAAGCCATCAAATCCTGTTACGTCCTCAAGTGTATAACAGCTTTGGAAGAACTTACTTGCAGCTATCGGCTGTGTTACGTCCTCAAGTGTATAACAGCTTTGGAAGAACTTACTAACATTGCAATATCAGGGCTTTTACCAGTAAATGGGACCATGATGCAAATGATTACTGTAGACTCTGCGTTGACAAAGATAAGACGGAGACTGGACAGTGACACAGGAGATGCTCAATTATCTCCTATGTCACTGTCCAGTCCTGGCTTACAGACGGCACAGACTAGAGGGTGCTCATTTTCCACCGAGTCTCTTCTCGAGAATGGAACCTTCTCTAATCTACAGCATATTTAAAAACCTAAAGTGGTTGGGAAAGTGCAACCTTGACACGTAATATATCTTCTGTCCGATCTCTATAGTCATCGATACTATCTCATACGTACCTTCTCACTCTGCCTTGTAAGCTTCTCATCTCTCTATCCCTTTCTTTTCTCTCCCATAGATTTCTCCATATATTTTTCTTTTCGTGGATGATCACAATGGACCTGGCGGTCTCAGAGAGCTGTAGCCACATAAGTGACTGCACATCCCCAAACCTAACCTACATAAAATCGGACGAAACTATATATGGGAGCAAAATCTGAACCGATTACAATAAAACTTCGCATAAATCAATCAGCACCTGATTAAGTTCTCTGTGGAAAATTTAGTCTCAATCGGACCAATTTTGGGAGTCTGGTGCACCATTTACATAAAATCGGACATATATGGGAGCTATATCTAAATCTGAAGCGATTTTCTCCAATTCGAATAGGTTTCATCCTTGTACCAAATAAGTGACTTGTACAAAATTTCATCTAAATCGGATTATAAATGCGTCAGTCAGGCGAACTGATAGACGGACATTCATAAATTGACCCAGAAAGTGATTCTATGCATATTCTCAAAAGGAACTATGGGTTTGTCCCAATTCATTTTGCCTATTACAAACATATGCACAAAGACATTATAACCTGTACCACAGTATAGTGACGAGTATAAAAATGTTGCATTTTGATATCGAGTACCATTTCGATCCATTTTTCTGCCGCATTGGTGACTTTTTTTAATTTCTAGCCTCAGTTTGATCGACATTGGTGGTTTTAATTTACTTAGTTACAAAAATTTTCCGATAACATCATTGTCCAATTTGAGGTTTTAGCAAAATACATAACCTATTTTTCCCCTATTTACTGTTTTAATTCACATCTGGTGTGGGTATGGGTGATAGCATTCTCTATGTATTATTTAGTTTAAATCTTATTTCCCGTTATATATCACTTATAACAAAATTAAGCCATACAGATCATCTGAGCATCAACAGCTGTCCAATTACTTACCTGAACTTAGTGACATGAACATAACATATTTGTCCCCTCCCTCCCCTTCTCCTGTATTGACTGCAACGAGGTATCAAGAATTCCGTGTGTGTCACTTTTCACATTTACACTCATCACTTCAATTGAATTGTTTGCTATTTCAGGCCTTGTAAAACGTAAAATGTTTTCTGGTTTTTCAATTTAGAAAATGTTTATTTAAAACTAATTGGGGGTGTAATAGCGCAATTAAGCGGTTGGGTTGGTTACGTTTCAAAGGCGTTGCACCCCTTTCAAGCTGACGAAGCGTTATTTCGATTTCAGGGTGCTACATTCCAATTGTGTGTGTGTATGTACGAATTTGTGTGCGCCCTTAACAAGTGCTCAAAGTCCAGTGTCTTGAGTGCGGCGGCCTCCATTCGTTTCCCTCAATCGCAAATAAAAGACCATAATTACATGCGATGAATGTCACGATAAGTGTACCCCAAACAGCATGTTCTCAGAAATGGAAACTTTAAAAATAATTTACAATTACATAAAGGATTCATCAGGATTTGTAAACGAACAAGTGAACCACATGTCTGTGTGTTTCGAGATGCAGTCAAGTGTCGAGAATTTTGACAGATGGTACGCTTTTATTTGAAGTTGTTTGATCTGACAAATTGTTTCATTTTTGAATTTATTTATTTTTTACTTTTCAATATATTGTCGTAATCGCCATAGAGTAAGGTAAGAACATAATTTCCGTTTCCATCGTCAGATGGGTTGTTGTTCGTGCGGCACAAAAAGGAAGGCATTAATGAAGGTTTAACTGGCTTCATTATTTTCTGCCCTATTGTGTATATTTATGCCTCGTTATGGAAACAATAAAGCATCACACAAATTGACATTTAATGTTGATTGTCGTAAGACTGTCAAAATATTTACACTAATCTTTTAATGACACAATACAGCAATGCTAGCATTAGGCAATGAATAAAATGTTGCCATTCATGAATAATCCCGGTTTCTAAATAAGAACGCAGGATATGTAGATAGTGCGATATTTCCAACGACAGATAATATATGTATGGCGGAGGATGTCTATTCATAGGTATATGGTTAGGAGAAAGCCCAGAGTCAGAAATGTACCAGGTCATATTAAAGAGGGGCAAGACTGAAACAAACCTCTTTTAAACTCCACTAGGTGTAAATTGCAGGTATCGTCACACAAAAAGGAAAACAAATCATTTCCATTGAACTTGTAACTACTTGAAGGGTTTTTATATGCATACTAAACATCTTTAAAGGTATCAGAAAAATTATGCACAAAATCAATTTTTTTGTCTTTGGCTGTCCTGTAGCTTTTAAATGCATGGTAAGATATGCCAAATAATTGACAAGTTGTATGATATAAAAAAAGTTACCTAATATTATTCAAACATTTGAGAGATTGTGCAGAAATACATACATAAGATGTATGTGACATGTGAATTTTATATCTAAACTAGCTAACCCGGCAAATGTTGTTTTTTCTTATCACAATTACATCAATATAGGGTTGGTAAAAATAAATGAATTTACGAAAAACTATTTTAAGAAACTATTTACCATTAAGTTTATGTCAAATTTCCGCAATAAAAAATTATCAATAATATTTTATAGGTGATTGTAAACCTTCATTTACTTATAAGATTGTTATTGCTGGTCCACATTTAATGCAGAATAAAGTACCTGAATAATTCATCAAAAAATATTACACTTTTTTAGAAACATGAAAATTAGATTTAATTTCCAGCAACTTTCCAAAACGTCAAATATCATTATTTTAAGCGACAGTAATGTTCGATATTAATATTTGAAATCTTTGCGAAATTGGAAGACTCTTATCTCAAAAAATCATTTAGTATTGAGGGGGTAATTTCCATATGGCCGAAACTTAAACGTATTCTAAATAGGAAACAAAAACAGCAACATTTGTGGAAAAATGTCAATATACATTGACCTGCGTTTTTATGTTTAGGACATACCAAACCGTCCATCAAAAATATTCAATATAACCTAGATTACAAAGACGTCAAAAAATTAGTTACCGATATATAGAATGTATTATTGAACATTTTTTTTTAAATTCGGAAGGATATACACATTTAAATTCAAACCCGACATGGAAACAATTCCGCTTAGATGCTCTTGATTCCACATTTCCCATAAGGAAGATACTTTCCTGCTTATTGTCGGTATAGTATCACTTTTTGACATATACCCCGTGTAATGGTACAGCTTAATCTTTACGTCCATCTTGTTTTTTATTTGAGGAAAATGTCACACTATACAGTCATACCTTGAAATTGTTTCACACAGAATAACTTCTATTTTCAAACTTAACAAATATCGTGAGCATGCAATGATAGCAATTACTGTGCGCATAGAGTTCTTCTTTTCGGTTTTATATTACTAAATTAATCTCTATTAAAAATATAAGTTAATTCCCAATTAAAATATTTTTTTTTTCAAAGCAATGAACAAATGATGAAATCATAAAAGTTCGATATAAATTGTGTGGAAATGCAAATATCCTTCGAACTATATTTTGCAACATTTTCGAGAAATTTTCTCAAAATTGTTTTCATTCATTAAAACTGAAAGAAATGTTGAGTCTGATTGATCCAGCCGTTCTCAATTTTTATATATAGATAGATAGAAGATGTACCATATAAATAAATAAATCTTGATTATAATCATATACAAATATGATAATTATTTTACATGTAATGTGCCGATGAGTCTATTCGAATGTACTTCAAATAATAAAGAACTCTTATTTTGGATAATATCGACATATTATCAATTATAATTGATGTATTTCTGCTGAACCAGATGACTGAAAGAATAATCACAATAACTAGTCAATTCAGTTCCAAACAAATCATAGATTCGCACAAAACCAACATAAGGGAGCCCTGTCGTTGTTTTGTGTTGCATGTCATATTGGCTATGTGTTGCGTGAAAACAGTGTGGCTAACCAAACTAATTGTAATTTACACGCTCACTTAGGCACCCCCATGAACAAATTGACTTGTGCATAACATTGCCGTACTTGGAACGTAAAGCCGTCGATGGGTATATTTAACATATTTCAAGGTATAATTTGAATTTCCTCCTTCCTACATTCACACCACTGTCATTATAAATGGTATGCCAGTTTTTTATGCAACGATGTCTGCCCATTTAAAGCCCATAAATTGGAATTGTTTGTGGTAAAGACCGCACAACCCAACCAGGTTTTTTCAAATGCATAAAAAGCGAGCATCGAACAATTCCTACTCAAATGATTACTTTATCAGTTTCATTTGTTTGTTTGACATGATTCGTTCTACAAGCGTGGGGCAGGGGCGAATGTGTTTAGTCCGTGACAATTTGTCGATACGCGAATTTCATCCCTCATATTTTGCCCTAAGGTTGGAATCTGACTAAATTTCCACCCGCAAATCACACTAGCATGTGGCAACCCATAATTACACCAAGGGAGTTTTTTAATAAGCATCCCGGTGTTTATTTTTTATATTTATGTATTTCCCATACACGAATGGACTTGTATTATTTTATGTTTTCGGGTTTTTAGTAACTCTAATTGATGATTGAATATTTCTATATCATGGAAACATAGCACAATGACACCACAATAATGTGTAACCCATAAGATATTTAAAATATTCTCTTACATATGAAAGTAAACCAAAAATGTATATTGAGAAAAATCTTCAAAAATGTTGCAAAAAATATTTTCAAGAATATTAGCATTTGCACACATTTTATATCGATATTTTATGATATCATCGCTTCGTATTCTTTTTTTTTATATTTTGAGCGAAAATTGGCATCGCATAATTTCTTTCAGTTGGTAGTTGTCAATTGTGGAAAATTCTCAAAATATACATATATGCACTGGTGGCCAAAACTAAAGCAACTGAAATTGCAAACTGAGTAAATGAACTATAACTTTTTTTAAAAATACAGTTATAATTAAAGTTTTTTTTTTCAGAAATAAATAGATAATATATTCACTTTTAAGAAAGAAAAAAAATAAACGCAAAATTAAATTGACCCAATTAAACTAAGGCAACTTTTTGATTTGCTGTTATAAATATGTAAATTTTTCTAGTAATCGACAGAACAACCACTATCTATATCAATTTGATCCTTGGGTATACTATTCATCGCATCCTGAACCTTTGGGAAGAGATTATGTCTGTTTGTTTGTGAAACTCTTTCTATATTCAGCAATCTATTATACTACAAAGATTTGCCTATAGGGTGATGATCTGATGATTGGCTTTGTAAACCACTGATTTTTGACTCCCGCAAACAATCAATGACATGTTTTGATGTATGTTTGATGTTATTGTCGTGCTGAAACAGCCAAAAAAGAAGTCCATATTCTTCAGCGCTTTCCAACACATTTGTATGAACAGTTGGTTCCATTACATCGTAAATCTCGTAAACATATCGAACGCCATAAAATAAATAAAAACAGCTCAATGTCATTATTGGCCCGCCTTCATGCTTCCCAGTACACTTGCAATACTGAGCCTTGAGTCACTAATTTGTAGGTCTTCTCACCACAAATATTAAACTTTAATTCATTCATCTGAGAACATAATTTTTCTACACTGAGTCGGATTCTAATTGATATACGATTTTTCGAAAACCAACATCGCAGCATTGGCTTTTTTGACGGTTTCCGGGTATGTAAACTTGTTACCAACGATAACCCTCTCACAAATTTCGATGAACTCTTAAATGGGTATTTTTTACTGCTATGACAGTTTGTTGATCAGTATGAACTAATGTTCTTCGCGGGCTCCCACGATGATGAACTGTCACTACCGATATAGTTGTTGCGTAAAATCAACTTATAATTCGAGAAATCCATGATTTATTCATGTAATATTTCTCTAAAATCATTTTCTATGATAAATTACTTTCACAATCAGTGGTAATTAGCTGTTTTAACGGAGTGCTGCATTTACTTGTAGCTTCTAGCAGTAATACAAAATGGAAACAAGATACATGTTATTGTAATAAACCCCATTTGAAAATGATCTATAAGAATCGAAATAGATTTAGAAAGGAAAACTTTGTAATTATAACGGTAAAACTAAGTGAAATTTTAGATGTCATATTTATTTATTTCATAATGAATTTTGCACTATTTTTTAAGTGAATAAAGTAGCCGATTTAAAACAAAAACACCCACACGATATTTTTATTTTTGAAAATTTTATGCGGCATTTATTCACCTTGCAATTTTGGTTACTTTAGTATTGGCCACCAGTGTATATATATTTAAAACATAAATATTAATTTTAAAAAATATGCTTCCCCGCAGATACCCTAATTTTCCATGTTGTATACCTATTTTTATTTAAAGATATGTGGTTAACTTTTACACCATTTTTGACATTTATTGGCCAAGGCAACGATGAAGTAGCATATAGGCTATAAAACTAAGAATTAAACATTGAGAAAAAGTCGAGATGTTGACAATTTGTGGAAGAGGTACCTATTTTTCCATTTTTAAAGTTTTAAACCCTTTGGGGTATTAAAAAATGAGTGGACAGATATACTGCATCTTCAGATATGATCTAGAATTGGTAAATATAACATTTGTGCCTAGTTGGGGCCAAATTTGGATACTCGCTTCGCATTAGATTTACTTATGTTCAAAAACTTGACCCTATATGGGGGTGGTACTACAGGAAGTGGCACTATAGATCCAATTTTCAGATTTAAAAAAGGTTAGACATATTACGATTTGTAAAGTTTATTCCAAATTGGATACTCCGTTCGCATTATATTGTATTTATACATTTTCAAAACATGTACCCTTTGTGGGGGAGGTACCAGAAGGATATGACCATTAATGACCATTAATTCCTACCTTCGAACACGTGAACACATGAAAACTTATAATTTCGTACAGATTTCAAATTAAATGCATACTTAAGGGGACCCCTCCCCTTCTCGGTTTCAAAAAAATTAATTTTGTGTTTTCATTTAATTCGAATCTACACTAATTCAAGAATGTCCCTACAAAATTTCAAGTGAAAATATCACGAACTCTTGAAGATATAGCCGATTTATTGTGCTAGCATCAGGTAACGGCAAGAGAGCTTCTCAAACTTTAAACGCGTTTTCTCTAAATATTGGTTTTTCGAATGGCGGGCACGATAACTCAAAAACTAATAACGCAATCAACTTTAAATTTTTACACGTTTCTTTGGTTGGTTTTTGGTTTTGGTCAAAAAGCGGTGATTTTCCAAAAATATTTGTTAATTTAGAGCGAAGTCAATAATCCTAGTTCATACGAGAGCCAGACATTTACTCTTTCTAACACCGTTGGAATTTTCGGATTCCGATGTTCCAGTAAGGAGTTATCATGCCCGCCATCAAAAATAAGGACTTTTCTTTAATTACAAAAACAACAACAAAACAATAACAAACATTTTGTTGTAAATTATTTTTCTTCTCATTTAAATCTTCAAATATATATGTGCAAAGTTACAAACCTTAACAAGCATTGGTATTGATTTACCAGCCCATAGAAAATCTTGAAAAATTAAAATCGAAAATGGCGGTGGTTCCCTTAAGTCGAGCTTAATGGTCGATGATATGCAATGAAAAGGAAAGCCAGGAGAAGAACCTACGCAGCCACCATTATGTGACGCGTTTCGCCGTTGGTTAAGCAGCTCATCAGGCAGATTGGGCTATGTGGCTTTACAATAAAATGTTATAATTCTCGATAATGTTTTAACTATTTTTTTCATATACAGAAATCTTCTTGTCATATTTACAATTAGTTCGTCCAGACATGGGACAAATAATGTAGTTTTATAAAAATACTCGGAGTTCGAACTCATTACATTTGACCTGTACTTTTTCGTACCAACCCTTCTTGGCACTGAAACCTCTACTTCTTACAAATAAATCCAAATTAAATTCTACCATTTATACCTATTTATTCCAACGATTCTATTATATCTTCTATAGATTCGTTAAATGTTTGAACGCAATCATGTCGCTCAACCTATCGTGTTTCACAATATGAATGTAGTCGTTTGAAAGATTTATTTGTTTCTCGAAATATTCTACATAAAGTAGCAGACCTTTTTCGATTTTCTAAAGAATAAGCTTACTTTACTTAGCTGGCTTGTTACAAAACGGTTGTTCCATAAGCCGAGCTTAAACAAGATTTCCAAGCGTCGGTCTTGTGCGCATCTCCTCCAATTTGAAAGACCACGATCCAAGATGTTGTTTTCTACCTGGTTTTTCCATCTAATTCGTGGCCTTCCCCTTCTACGGGAACCATCAGTGGGCTCGCTTTTATATGCTTTTGAGCTGGGGCATTCTCATTAATTCGCACAACATGGCCTAGCCACCGTAGTCCAATTGTAATCCGTTAATCCGACGCCATCTGCTTGCGCAAGTACCCATGCTTCAGATCCATATAACAGCACGGGTACTTGCTGGTACACGCTGATACTCAGCGTCTTGTAAAATGTGAGTTTGGTCTGGCGGGAGGTGGCCTTGTTTCTAAACTGCTTACATTTTTTTATAGCGGTACCAAGGTATATAAAATCTTTAACTAGACGTCTTGCGCGTTGATACCACCAGCTTGGTCTTCTCGGGTATACTGCCAGACTCACTTTGGCAGACTCCTTCTAAATTTGTTCAAAGGTAGCTGTTACCGCTCGTAATGTTCGACCCATTATATCGATGTCATCGGCATAAGCGAGTAACATGTGTTGTTTGGTGTACAGAGTGACATTTCTGTTCATCTTCTGTTCGTACGCCCTTTTCCAGCAGGATGTTAAAAAGATCACACGACAAACTGTCACCTTGTCTGAGTCCTCGTGGGTCTTTTCCAGGATTTGCCAGGTCTGAAGCCGCATGGGTATGATCCAATAATGTCATTGACCATTGGCTTCAATCGTTCACACAACACACTGGATATCACTTTACATGCGATGGGAAGAAGACTTATTCTATAGTTGGCACATATCGTCTTGTCTCCTTTTTTGTGCACGCTGGGGTTCCAATCATTAGGTATGCATTCCTCTAGTCAAATTGTACTAATCAGCCGGTGTATGCTCCTGACCACCATCTGACCACCAGTCTTGTATAGTCCGGGTGGTAACCCATCATTCTTGGGCCGATTAATTGATTTTATGACCTCATCGTGGCTAGGTGGTATACACTCTATACCATCATCTCTTATTGGTTCTAGGGTTCTTCTTCACTGCCTCTATTCGATACCAGAAGCTGTTTAAAATGCTCCTTCCAGATCACCAACACGCTGTCTGTATCTGTCACCAGGTTTCCTTCTTCATCTCTACAGGAGAATGTGGCTGCACCAAAACCTTCGGTTTGGTGTTTTACTCGTTGGTAAAATTTCCGGACTTCAAGCTGATTCCTGTACATCTCGTTTTTCTCACACTCACTTTGTTCTTGTTCTGTCTACTTTTTTCTGAAAACACGGACCAAGGTAGGCTTGAATTTGTTTTTTTTTTAATTTTCAATTTTATTTGTAATAAAATACTAGACTACTTCAAAACATCGTCGCTACATTGTCTTACACTAGATTGACATTTGTCGATAAATGACAATATTTCAATTACGTTGCCTTATGCTGCCCACACCAAGTTTAATAAGGGCGAATACATTAAAAACAATATTGTAAGACGGTGAGACAAATTGTCTGATATATTTTTGTCTGACAAACACAGGGCGAATTCTGATCGATGTACTCCACAAAGAGATGTCGCCACCTTTTTTTTAGCGAATTCATCAACCAATATACTCCACTGTATAGATGGTTCTGAATATATTACAAGTTCGACAACCACAGGTTTATGACAGCTCACAGATGGCTCTGTATAATAAATTCTATTATTTGCGGCCGCCCTTGTAATAATCGTGAACGCGCTGTGACATAAAAGTGTCATATTCGTGAAATAATAGGAAAAATGTAGACGGTTTTGTACAAATGTAAGTGGAGAATAATTTACTTTTCTACATATTTCTCCTCATACGGTTGTAATTAGCGTATAAAAAATAAATATGGAATAAACCGAAATAAAAATAATCATGTTTTTTGGTATGTGACAGTTCATTAAGAAAATATAAAATGTATCAGAAACGACAAAATTTTTAGAAAAATTAAAAATATGTTTGAGAATTATCATCCCTTGATTCTATCTATAATCAGGAGAGAATTTATTTTTCTATTTAGAGCAATATGTTGTGCACGCCATTAAGTTCAACTTTTTGCATAAAACAAGAAAAAATGGTTTGAAAAAATAAACTCTGACATGACGACATGAATTAAGCATATGCTTAAGTTAATGTCATTCTGAGAGCAAAGAACGTTGTTCGAGTGCCCGTCAGAACATTGCATGAAACCAATCAACATTAGTTACTTTTCCCTGTAACCTTTACTCAGTAAGTTCTAATTCAGAGAGAAGCCGTTTTTAATCTTTTTTGCGATAATACTAAGAAAAGTAAACAGACAACATATAGTATATAAAGAGCTGATTCAAGAAAACATTTTTATTTGTGCCAAAATAAACAAACAAAGGACGAACACAATTATTTGTATTGCATTTAATATTAAAAATAAAATGAACAATAAAAAAAGAAAAATTGTATGTTCCCCGGGAACATTTAAGCTTCCTGCATCAATACATTGCCCTCTTTATGGAACTTACGTAAAAATACAAAGAATTAGTTTCTAATTTAATGAAACTTTACATTACTTACGGATTTTCTTCCATTTCCTGTAATTTTTATACAATTTAATTTCAAATTGAACTTTAGAAATTAATTTTTTTGAATAATTTTTGTATTTGAACATAAAACAGCTGATCCAAAAATGGCTGAGTTTGCAAAATCTTACGGCATAAAATTCTTTCAGTGAACTCCAGTAAGTTTGTTGTTGTTGAAGTGATAAACAGGTAAACAGACAACATTTGGTAACAATTGTTGCCAAATATCGAGTAAACGGACACAACTATTATAAGGAAAAATTTGAGAGATGGTCGAGACCATGGCAAAATAAATAGGTAGTCCATTTAGCGCAGCTGATGTCTCGATTAACTGCCAAAGTGGGTAATTTCTACTTGAATTCGATATGCAGTATTGCCAACCATGTGAAATATAAGGAAAAATTTGACAGATGGTCGAGACAAAAACGAAAGTTTTGATTCATCACATTATTGCATCATGGTATTGTTACATGGTACAATTATAAAAGGTTACAGCAAAACCCAGCTGATTTGATTCCAACGTAATACTAGTGTCAATATGAATTTGACAAATTATGTTTTTAAAAATCACCCAACAGGAAATTTGGCAACGCATAAAATTCGAAATTGTTCTTTATTAAATGTCCTCCCGTATTCAATTTACTCAATCTGCCTGCTGGGAATTTTTGAGGAAGCAAATCTTCCTTCATGGAATAACTCCGAATTCCCAGAATTTTCATATGTGTTACACATATAAGTGGCTATGGCTCAATTAAAGCAAAGATGTGGAAGCGATAGAAATATAAATTTGATAGATTTTCATTCATGTTTTTTAATTTTATTTTGAGGATTTGAAAATATTACATTTTCAAAATAATCAAGCAATTACTTAAACCTTGGCATGGCTCAAAGTTATCCGTCTAATAGAGGAAAAACTGTGTAAAATTTTGATTGTATCCAAATTACCGGAGGAGGAAAAAGGGAAGAATAAACTAACTAACTGGAACTAAGTTCCAGGATGTTGTCGGATGTATTGATGATACACACGTACATATCATGGGCCCAAAAGATGTTCGCCACTCTCTGCCATTCATTTGGAATGCGTGTTGGTGGGCCATAGCAGTTAAGGTTTTCTGAAATGGCCTTCCACACATCATCGATAGTGGCTTTGGATTGACCAAAAGTCCACACGTCGCGTGCTACATTTGGGTGAGCTTCTATCCGGGCAATAAGGGAAGCCTACAAAGTTCGGTTATTACAAACAGCAACCAGAAATAAATGGTTGCCGAAAAATTATATTTGAAGCAACTGAAGTTGACAACAGTTGCCATCCATAATGCAAATATGGCAACTGGCAACGCAACTAAACTATGGTTGCCATCCGTAATCGACCCATAAATATAATTTGTTGATAATTTGGTTGTTTGTTTACATTTTTTCTGTCAAATAACGTTGACACTAGTATAACTTATAACAACAAATTTTCATGTGGTTGTTGTATCATTTGTTGTACAACAACATGGCACAATGAATAGGTAGTCCATTTAGCGCAGCTGATGTCTTGATTAAATGTCAAAGGGGGTAATTTATACTTCAATTCGATGTGCAGTGTTGCCAACCATGTGAAATATTATATGGAAAAATTTGACAGATGGTCGAGACAAAAACATGGATATTTCTTTTGATACATCACAATATTATTGCATCATGCATGGTTTATTATTCCAAAATGCATGGTATATTCTTTCCACAAAATTAATTTTCATTTCTTCGAGTTATTTTCTGTCAGAAATGTATATTCATTTCCTAAACAAAGAAAACAGCAGTTTTATTTGGTTTGCATATGAATGTATTATACATACAGAAATAGAGCGGTCCCTATACGAAATAATATATATATATACATACATATTGTCATATAATTTTAAAAGATGCAAAATTTCATATGAGCCTTTAGAATTTATTTGACATATATGCAATGGGATCGACAATTTAAACCAGTGATGCATACGGTGAGAGGATGACAATTTGTAAATGTATGTGTGAGACTAGTATACAAAGCCCACATACGTCAAACATGTGCGTTCCGTCGATGGGAATGAAATTTAAAAAAAATGTTCGGTCTTTTTTGCGTCATCTTCATCTTAAATTTCTTAACAATCAAATTCGAAATCAAGTTTTGTTGATTCGTTTGGGGGCTAGCAGCTTCGCACCGATCAAACGTACATGTTTGACGTGTGTGGGCTGCATAAGCGTAGCCGCAAAAATTATGCGC
Organism: Musca vetustissima; assembly: GCF_032173495.1. NCBI lineage: Eukaryota > Metazoa > Arthropoda > Insecta > Diptera > Muscidae > Musca > Musca vetustissima. Next base: position 281,125 of record NW_026880211.1, read on the forward strand.
ACCACCATAGGCGTGTTTACTTGTTGAAGTCTTAACAACGACTAAATGAGCGTAATGCCATGTTCTGACGGTCATTCGAACAACGTAGTTCGCTCTCAGAATTACGTACATGATTTAACCCGTTCATACAACACTATTCTTAATTCATGTCATCAGAGTTTTTTATTTCAAACTTTTTTGGTCTGTTCCCGTACTGCAAGAATCTACTAGATTTTACTATTTTCTTCGATATCATAAAGGAAAAATCGTTATTGTAGTAAAAAGTAGTAGATTCTTGCAGTACGGGAACAGGCCATTTGTTTTTGTTTTACACCAAAATTGTAACATATTTGCGTGAATCACATATGGATCTAAATAGAAAAATTAATTCTCTTTCTCCTGACTGTAGTATGAATCCATATCTATTTACTTTTAATTCATGTTTTCCATTTTTTCTGAAAATATTATTGTTTTGAATATATTTTCATATTTTCTCAATTCAAATGTCATATAAAAAATGGAGAATTTTTTGTTTGGTTTTCCCCACATTTGTTTCTCGTTTTGCACGCTAATTAGAACCAAAGGGAAAGAAATGCATATTGCATTATGTAGATTACAAAATTTACTTCCTTCTGCATATATAAAAACTAGATTTTTTTTTAATTTTCATTCATCATTTTCAATTTTACTGAAAAAGTTTGAAAATTTTACAAATATTTTCATGGTATCAAAATTAATTTATTTTCGATAAATTCTAGGGATGGGACAAAATTCTTCGTTATTCAGAGAGTGATTCGAATTGAACAATGTACAAAAGTCGGTGTTCGCTCAGAAAATTTTGTATGGGGAACTAAGTAACTACTTCATAATTAAGGGTCGAACAACGAATGAGAGCGCTAACAACGCATGTGGTGTACGTTGGAATTGTAATTTTCGAATTTCGAAAAAATGAGTGTTGTGCTGAATTGTGCTAGGTTTGTGCCAAATTGTGCCGTAACTTTTTTTTCGAAATTCGAAAAACTAAGGAAGATATTCGAAAAAACATTTTTTTTCGAAAAAATTTCACAGAATTGCAATTTTCGAATTTCGAAAAAATGAAAGTTGTGCTGAATAAAGCTCAATTTGTGCTCAATTGTGCCGTTTAAATTTTTTCGATATCATGTACCGTTTTCGAAAAAATCGATATTTTCGAACGTATGGCAGGATTGCAATTTTCGAATTTCGAAAAAATTAAAGTTGTGCTGAATTGTGCTAGCAGAGCACACAATTGTGCCGTTTAAAATTTTTCAATATCTCTTACCATTTTCGAAAAAAATACGATTTTCGAACATATGCCAGAATTGCAATTTTCGAAATTCGAAAAAATAAAAGTTGTGCTGGATTGTGCTCAACGAGCACATAATTGTGCCGTTTAAATTTTTTGAATATCTTTAACCGTTTTCAAGTTTTTGCGAATTACAAAATAAAACCAGTATTTTGTATATAAATTTGCTAAAAATGCAAATATCAAAATGCGCTAAATTGTGCTGAGTTGTGCTAGCCTAGCACAATTTTTTGTCCATACATTACAAATTTCTATCGCTACTCGTTACTTTTGAAAAATCCTTATAATTTCCATAAAAATTAGAATGAAAAAATCTGATTTTGCTAACCTAGCACAAATTTTTCGCCATACATTGCAAATTTCTATCGCTACTCGTTACTCGCTAAAATTAAAAAATTCTTATAATTTCCTTAAAAATTAAAATTTTCGAAATCTGAAAGTTGTGCTGATTTGTGCTAGCCTAGCTCGTTACTCGTTGAAATCGATCATATTTATTTGGGGATAAAAATCGTTGTAATTTTGCTAAAAATCCAAATATCAAAATGCGCTAAATTGTGCTGAGTTGTGCTCGCCTAGCACAATTTTTTGTCCATACATTACAAATTTCTATCGCTACTCGTTACTCGCTAAAATTGAAAAATCCTTATAATTTCCATAAAAATTAGAATTTTTGAAATCTGAAAGTTGTGCTGATTTGTGCTAACCTAGCACAAATTTTTCGCCATACATTGCAAATTTCTATCGCTACTCGTTACTCGCTAAAATTAAAAAATTCTTATAATTTCCTTAAAAATTAAAATTTTCGAAATCTGAAAGTTGTGCTGATTTGTGCTAGCCTAGCACAACTTTTCGTCCATACATCGCGAAATTGTGTTTCCACTCGTTACTCGTTAAAATCGATCATATTTATTTGGGGATAAAAATCGTTGTAATTTTGCTAAAAATCCAAATATCAAAATGCGCTAAATTGTGCTGAGTTGTGCTCGCCTAGCACAATTTTTTGTCCATACATTACAAATTTCTATCGCTACTCGTTACTCGCTAAAATTGAAAAATCCTTATAATTTCCATAAAAATTAGAATTTTTGAAATCTGAAAGTTGTGCTGATTTGTGCTAACCTAGCACAAATTTTTCGCCATACATTGCAAATTTCTATCGCTACTCGTTACTCGCTAAAATTAAAAAATTCTTATAATTTCCTTAAAAATTAAAATTTTCGAAATCTGAAAGTTGTGCTGATTTGTGCTAGCCTAGCACAACTTTTCGTCCATACATCGCGAAATTGTGTTTCCACTCGTTACTCGTTAAAATCGATCATATTTATTTGGGGATAAAAATCGTTGTAATTTTGCTAAAAATCCAAATATCAAAATGCGCTAAATTGTGCTGAGTTGTGCTCGCCTAGCACAATTTACATACATTACAAATTTCTATCGCTACTCGTTACTCGCTAAAATTGAAAAATCCTTATAATTTCCATAAAAATTAGAATTTTTGAAATCTGAAAGTTGTGCTGATTTGTGCTAACCTAGCACAAATTTTTCGCCATACATTGCAAATTTCTATCGCTACTCGTTACTCGCTAAAATTAAAAAATTCTTATAATTTCCTTAAAAATTAAAATTTTCGAAATCTGAAAGTTGTGCTGATTTGTGCTAGCCTAGCACAACTTTTCGTCCATACATCGCGAAATTGTGTTTCCACTCGTTACTCGTTAAAATCGATCATATTTATTTGGGGATAAAAATCGTTGTAATTTTGCTAAAAATCCAAATATCAAAATGCGCTAAATTGTGCTGAGTTGTGCTCGCCTAGCACAATTTTTTGTCCATACATTACAAATTTCTATCGCTACTCGTTACTCGCTAAAATTGAAAAATCCTTATAATTTCCATAAAAAATTTTCGAAATCTGAAAGTTGTGCTGATTTGTGCTAACCTAGCACAAATTTTTCGCCATACATTGCAAATTTCTATCGCTACTCGTTACTCGCTAAAATTAAAAAATTCTTATAATTTCCTTAAAAATTAAAATTTTCGAAATCTGAAAATTTGTGCTAGCCGAAATACATCGCGAAATTGTGTTTCCAACTCGTTAAAATCGATCATATTTGTTTGGGGATAAAAATCGTTGTAATTTTGCTAAAAATCCAAATATCAAAATGCGCTAAATTGTGCTGAGTTGTGCTCGCCTAGCACAATTTTTTGTCCATACATTACAAATTTCTATCGCTACTCGTTACTCGCTAAAATTGAAAAATCCTTATAATTTCCATAAAAATTAGAATTTTTGAAATCTGAAAGTTGTGCTGATTTGTGCTAACCTAGCACAAATTTTTCGCCATACATTGCAAATTTCTATCGGTACTCGTTACTCGTTTTTATCCCCAAATAAATATGATCGATTTTAACGAGTAACGAGTGGAAACACAATTTCGCGATGTATGGACGAAAAGTTGTGCTAGGCTAGCACAAATCAGCACAACTTTCAGATTTCGAAAATTTTAATTTTTAAGGAAATTATAAGAATTTTTTAATTTTAGCGAGTAACGAGTAGCGATAGAAATTTGCAATGTATGGCGAAAAATTTGTGCTAGGTTAGCACAAATCAGCACAACTTTCAGATTTCAAAAATTCTAATTTTTATGGAAATTATAAGGATTTTTCAATTTTAGCGAGTAACGAGTAGCGATAGAAATTTGTAATGTATGGACAAAAAATTGTGCTAGGCGAGCACAACTCAGCACAATTTAGCGCATTTTGATATTTGGATTTTTAGCAAAATTACAACGATTTTTATCCCCAAATAAATATGATCGATTTTAACGAGTAACGAGTGGAAACACAATTTCGCGATGTATGGACGAAAAGTTGTGCTAGGCTAGCACAAATCAGCACAACTTTCAGATTTCGAAAATTTTAATTTTTAAGGAAATTATAAGAATTTTTTAATTTTAGCGAGTAACGAGTAGCGATAGAAATTTGCAATGTATGGCGAAAAATTTGTGCTAGGTTAGCACAAATCAGCACAACTTTCAGATTTCAAAAATTCTAATTTTTATGGAAATTATAAGGATTTTTCAATTTTAGCGAGTAACGAGTAGCGATAGAAATTTGTAATGTATGGACAAAAAATTGTGCTAGGCGAGCACAACTCAGCACAATTTAGCGCATTTTGATATTTGCATTTTTAGCAAATTTACAAAGATTTTTCATACAAAATACTGGTTTTATTTTATATATTCGAAATTGCAAAAACTTGAAAACGGTTAAAGATATTCAAAAAATTTAAACGGCACAATTATGTGCTCGTTGAGCACAATCCAGCACAACTTTTATTTTTTCGAATTTCGAAAATTGCAATTCTGGCATATGTTCGAAAATCGTATTTTTTTCGAAAATGGTAAGAGATATTGAAAAATTTTAAACGGCACAATTGTGTGCTCTGCTAGCACAATTCAGCACAACTTTAATTTTTTCGAAATTCGAAAATTGCAATCCTGCCATACGTTCGAAAATATCGATTTTTTCGAAAACGGTACATGATATCGAAAAAATTTAAACGGCACAATTGAGCACAAATTGAGCTTTATTCAGCACAACTTTCATTTTTTCGAAATTCGAAAATTGCAATTCTGTGAAATTTTTTCGAAAAAAAATGTTTTTTCGAATATCTTCCTTAGTTTTTCGAATTTCGAAAAAAAAGTTACGGCACAATTTGGCACAAACCTAGCACAATTCAGCACAACACTCATTTTTTCGAAATTCGAAAATTGCAATTCCAACGTACACCACATTACTTGCGGCAAGTCTTTGTTTGTAGGAGAGGGGGGCAAAGGGAATATAAATGAAAAAAAAATTGCTCGTACCGACAATTTTCTGGCAATTCGTTTTGTGTATTTCGTATTTGTTGACATTTTATATAGATTTAAATGTGAAAAAACAACAAATAGAAAAATTTGCCTTGTATAATCGCATGAAAAACGCGAATTGCCTTGTATAAACGCATGAAGCAAGTTCAAAAGAGAAAGACAAGAATTACCGCAAGTAAACTCGTCTAATCTAAATCAAGACCTTGTATAGACGCATGAAGCAATTTCAAAAGGGAACGATAAAAATTGCCGCAAATAAACTCGCCTAATCTAAATCCTGTCCCTGTATTCTGTAACTTTTTAACAACATTCGATATTGTCTATTTTACAACAATTTCATTTGTTTGTTTTATTGTTTTTACAATAACAAAAGAAATTTAAATAATATCGAATGTTGTTAAAAGTTACAGAATAGGCCTACTGGGACTAATATTTATTATCGGCAATTTTGCTTCGAATTGCATTTTTATAAGTCTGCTTTTCCACAGGCAGATTTTTATTTGGCAAATTTTTTGTTTTCTCTTTTGAAATTTTCGCTTGCTTTTCCATTAGCAAATTTTCATTGCCAAATTTGCGAATCAAAATACAAAAGAAAGAAAATAAAAGTCAAAAGTGTTTGCATTTTAAAGATTTTTTTTTTAATATTTTATTTATTATTATATAAATTGCAAAAATTAAAAATTAAATTTCACTTGCACAAATTAAAGCAACAGGTTTGTAAACAAAAGCCGGCTGTGTGTCAGTAAAGCGAATAGGTTCAAAAGGAGATGTCAACAAAATTGTTTTCAACGAACAGAGCAAAGCAGAATTTGCGTGTACCAAGGTATAGTCCGCCTGCGGGGAGCAAAGCTGAATGCTATCGGACGCGTCCACAGGTTGCGGATAGTGGGAAGCCCAACACCATTCGTTGGGTAACTGTTAATAACCAATAAACAGTCGCGGACAATTAGCGGGCTCAGGGGGAGAGTCTCGGAGGAAATGACCGAGTGCCAATGATCCCTGAGTCGACGAGGCGAGAATGGCGCCCCCTCCCATATATCCATCTCAAGGTTTGGGACACTACCTTCTTAAAGTGTCCCACCTAACGCTGGGGTGTCATGCGACCTCGTGCCTATCAGCGTTCCACGGTTTGCAGTCAGGGTACCGACTGTATTAGAACGGAGCCTTGTTGATACCTGGGCGCCTCAACAAGTGTTTCAGGCTTAGTTGCCAAGTCCATGCCATGGTAAGAGGCTATGCCATGGTCGACCTCAAATCCTCACATACAGCACTTTTTTATGGAGCCAATTTTTAATACCCCCCCCCCCCCCCCCCCCTCCAAAAAAACAAAACAATGAATGCGATCTTTCGACTGATGTTGGTGTGGCTGCCTTGGCACCCTCAGTCCCGAATTCTACAAGGTCAGACATCAATGATTCCCCCCAAGTGTTGACGACCCAAGCAATCCCCCTGGACCTCTCTTTAGCCAATTGTCCATCTCTCGACGACGTAAATGCGAGCCTGGAGAGGCAGTCGAATCTTCTCCTCGACCTTCTAGAGGAAACCGGCTCCTTCCGCCTCACTCAAGAGAGCATCCCAAATCAGCTCTGGGATGACTCTCTCTTGTCGGACGAGGATGACATTATGGAAACCACTGTGATTAGAACAACGGTGATAAACACGGTAGAAACCATGGTGTCTCCCCTGAAGCAAGGAGGGTCCCCTCGGCTGACTAAGGAGGCAAACCCTGGCGATGTTGAAGACATTGACTCAACCTCCACGGCCTGCAGTGACGTCGCGAGGCAGCGACTCCATCACGGGGAAGGAGTTCCTGTTAATCAAGAGGAACCTCAAACTCATTAGGAAGTTCTCTAGGAACTATCCTGATGACATTGAGAGGGACTTCTTGATTGATAGGATCCCCCGACCCAGTACTAAGACCACGGCGGCTAAGAAGGAGAAACCTGCTGATGGCCCCGGTACATCCAGGAAGCTGATGCCTGAGACGTCTAAGCCCTCAGCACCCCCAAAGGGTAAACTGAGTACTGAGACGTCTCAGACATCAGAATCCACAAAGACAGAAGGCAGGGGACTGTCGAAGTCGGCCCGAAAGAGAGCCCGTAAAAAGGCCTCCAAGAAGACCGATAAGGCACAACCGCCCTCTGTCAATCCACCTTCTGCCGAATTGCCAAAGCTGACAGCCAAGGCGGTGACAATTGGGCAGTCGCTAGTGGTCAAGCAGAAGGTAGCGAACGTGAAGCAGGTGCCTGCGTCTGCTGGGCATACCTCTGCAGTAGCTGCTACCCCGGGTGCCAAATCTCGGCCACAGCCCACGGCTGTCAAGAGAATGAGGTCCTCGGAGGAGCAACAACCTGCTGCAAAGAGGCCCACGCAGTCGTCGGCCGTACAGAGCTCTGCTTTTTTTGCTTCGGTGGTAGCGTCGAAGGAGAAACCTGCCAAGAGCAGCGATTGTGGGGTGAAAACCAAACACGCTGTCTCGAAGCAGGTAGCCCAGACACCTACAACTGAGCAAAGCGACTCTGCTGATCCGAAAGAGGTTCCGGAAGATCTGCGGGTAGCGATCATCGACCGAGCTGACCCTGACGGGTTTATCAGTGAGGATAGATGGGAGCTGGTCGACAGCTATCTGAAGGACCTCTTCCTGTCCGACGAGGTTGATCGAGAGAGCCTGCGGTCTGGCCTGACCTCCTCTTACAAAGGAGTAAAGGTTGTTGATTGTCGCACTAAGAAGACTTCAGATTTTCTTAAGAAGACAATCAACAGCCTGGACCCCCTTTGGGATGGTGGTCGTCTGGCAGCCGTAGCGGTTCGAGAGATACCGAGCGGTATGGTAACCTCGGTGTTTATCCCAAAACCTTTCAAGGGGCTGGAGAAGACACTGAGGTTATTGGAGAAGCAGAACGACGGCCTTCAGACGAGGAGGTGGAGAAACCTCGCCTCGTTTGAAAGGAACGGCGGTGTAGTCGCGAAGTTCGCTACTGACTCTGCGGGAGAGGAGTACTTGAGGAAGAACAAGGGTGAGCTTGTTTATGGAATGGGGAAACTCTGTTTCCGCCTCACCACTCCAAAACAATAGGCAGGCAGCAGCAAGCGCTTAACGTGATTCAGATTAATCTGCATCACTGTAGAGCAGCAGCTGCTGAACTGCTACTCACCCTTTCTTCCTCAAACATCGACGTGGCCTGTACAAACAGGAACCTTACCTGTACAAAGGTAAGGTGACTGGACTGGGCGACACCAAATACACGCTTTTGTCTACATCCAATGGAGAGAAGGTGAGAACGTGTATTCTTGCTAAAAAGGAGTTAAATTTAATGCTTCTTTCTAATTTCAGCAATGGAGATATGACGACAGCAAGACTAGACAGAGGTACCACGAAGCCACTGATAGTTTCTGCCGTCTATCTTCCCTATGAAGCTCCTGACCCACCCGGCACTGTTGTATGCCGCCTATTGGAGGAGATGAGCAGAGTTGGTGATATCATCTTGGGATGTGACGCCAACGCACATCACTTCTATTGGGGAAGCAGCAACACAAACACAAGAGGTGAGTCCATCTTCGAGTTTATACTTAGCTATAATCTTAGAATTTGTAATAGAGGCAATACACCAACTTTTGTTAATAGGGTGAGAGGTGAAGTCATCGATATAACCCTCACAAATATGGACGACTCTGGGGTCGTAAACTGGGAGGTGTCTGAGAAATGTTCCTTCTCGGATCATAGACTCATATCCTTCCAGATTCCTACCTCTAGAGCTAAACAGAAACCTTATAGGAATCCTCGGAAGACGAACTGGGACAAATTCAAAGCTAAAACAGCAGCCTCTTTTCGGGATCGTAATGATCTCAAAACGGTTGAGGATGTTGAATTAGCTGTGAAAAATGTCACGGCCACTCTTCTGAAGAGCTATGAGGCATCTTGTCCTCTAACATACCCTGGGAAGAAATCTCAGCCGGTATGGTGGTCACAGGACCTTGCAACCTTGCAGAAGGCTGCAAGGAAAGCTTATAATAGAGCTAGTAAGACAAAGCTCAGTACAGATTGGGATGTCTATAAAAGACAATTCAATAGGTACAAGGGCGAAATCAAGAAAGCTAAACGTGAGTCTTGGGTCTGCTATAGCGAGTCGATCGAAGGAGTCAACGAAGCGGCCAGATTCCGCAGAGTACTCTCTAAGGATCCAAAATCCATAGGAAGTATTAAGCGAAGTGATGGAACGTGGACAAACTCTGGTAGTGAGACTCTTGATCTTCTATCATCAACCCACTTTCCTGGTTGTAAGGACTATAGGGAAGATGCGCAGTGTGTGCATCAGCCTACAGTTCGGACGAGGGAAGAGGAGAAGATGATAGAAGACACTATAAGATACCCAAAAATGATATGGGCGATAAATAGTTTTCAACCCTACAAATCTCCTGGTCCAGATGGTATAACACCGGTCATGCTGCAACACGCAGATGAACGGATAATATCATATCTGCAGGACATTTTTAGGGCTTGTTTACTTTTGTCGTACATACCCAGTCTATGGAAAGAGGTTACCGTGACCTTCATCCCGAAAGCCGGGAAGCCGAGTCATACGGTACCTAAAGACTATAGACCGATTAGTCTTTCTTCCTTTCTACTAAAAACTTTAGAAAGGTTACTAGACTCAGAAATTAGAGATACCATTGACCGTAATAAACTTAGTAAATCCCAGCATGCCTATATCAAGGGCAGATCAGTGGATACAGCTCTGCATGAGGTGGTTGGATACATCGAGAAGAATATGGAGTCCTCTGGCTACACGTTGGCAGCATTCCTCGACATCGAAGGAGCTTTCAACAATGTGAAGCTAGAGGCAATCCATTCTGCTCTCGTAGACATAGGTATCCCCTCACTCCTTACGGAATGGATTGATAGAATGCTGGAATGCAGAATTATCAACTCATCCCTAGGAGAGAGTTCCGTGAGGAAATCTGTCAACAGAGGCACACCTCAGGGTGGAGTTCTTTCCCCCCTTTTGTGGCTTCTGGTGATAAATGAGATACTTATGAAATTCAATCATATCAGGATAAAGGTTGTAGCCTATGCCGATGATGTAGTCTTGTTGGTTGGGGGTAAGTTTATTACGACAATATCAGACATCCTGGAGGGTGCTCCTTCAACCCTGTTAAATTGGGCTTGCACCAAAGGTCTTGGTGTAAACCCCACAAAAACCGAACTGGTACTCTTCACTAGGAAATACAAAATTCCTAGTTTCCGTCTGCCATCACTTGGTGGAGTGACATTAACCCTTTCTGATGAAGCTCTTAGTACAGCGATCGGCTTCAATTCTGATCACTGGAGCATTAAGAAGCACACCACAAGCAGCCTTGAATGCAATCTAGAATCTCCAACCATTGGACATTCTGATCAAATTCCAGGCTGCTAGGTGTGCCCTGAGACTCCGGGAAACAGATGCCTTGAAATCGCTGAACTATGGTCATGCCAGCATTCTAAACATAACGCCAAGTTATGACCTTTTTAGGGGGGATAGTCATATCAGTGACTATATTCCCCCCCCATAGGGATTTTAATGACATTAAAGTCGAATTTCCTAACAGGGAATCCTGGACTAGTGGCTCCCTACCTCTGCCAGGTCTGTCAATCTTCACAGGGGTCCAAGATGGAGGAAGGCACTGGCGCAGGCGTCTACTGCAGGGAATTAGGTATACGAAACTCATATAAACTCAACAATGATTGTAGCGTTTTTCAAGCAGAGATTCTTGCAATCACGAAAGCGGCCGAGATAGTAAAAGCACTTAGAATACAGACATTACAGGACCGGTGACTATTTACGTAGATAGTCAGGCGGCCCTGAAAGCGGTGAAGTCGCATACAATAAACTCGAAAGCAGTTCATGATTGTAAAACCGCTCTGAATGATATACGTCAAATAGTTGGGTTATGCTGGGTTCCAGGACATAACGATATTGAAGGGAATGAGATAGCCGACGAGCTTGCTCGAGGGGGGTCACAGTCGTCCAGTCTTCTGATTGAGAGATCTGTGAAACCTCCTATTAGCTATTTCATTGGCAAGAACCGCGCGTTCCATTGCGAGGTAGTCGGCAACAGATGGTTAAGGGAACCTGCATGCAGAATCTCTAAATCTATCTGGCCAGAATTCTCTCGTAAAAGAACGTCTTCGCTGCTGGATCACAACAAGAGGGAGATTAAGATCGTTGTGGGGATCATTACTGGTCACTGCAAAGTTAGATCTCTCACTTCTAAGTGGGACTCCAGTGGAGAGGATTACTGTCGTCTATGTGAGGATGAAAAAGAAGTGGAAACAATTGAGCACATCCTTTGCAAATGTCCATCGCTGATCAGCAGAAGACATAAACAGTTTGGATGTTATGAAATTGATAATCTAGTCTTCTTCTCCAAAATAGACCCTAACCAAATTCTAGGCTTTGTCAAAAAATTGACTTGGCTAAAATAATGTCTCTTCCGCTCCCACCCATTCTGACTACCCTCTCTACTCTTCCACTATCTTTTCTTCTTTCTCTTTATAGGTACACCTATACATAAAGGATGATCACAATGGACATAGTTTCCGAGTGGACTGTTGTTACAACAGCCGTACATCCCTAACCTAACCTAAGGTATATTTAATCGGGCCAGCTGTTGGACAAATAAATGTCAAAAATGTTGTTGTAATGTTGAACCAAAAAATTAAAAAACAAAATTATAAATGAACTCCCTCTGCGACATTTTTGTGTGTGAGTGACTAGTTACAAATAGTTCCTTCGTATCTGTGTTTGGGCGACTCTTTTTTGAATCTATGCACAGTGGCATTCCTAACTATCTCACTCTTAATATATATATATATATATATATATTCAAATTCTTCAAATTCTATCAACACACAAATAGGAAAACTAAACCTATCTCACTCTTA